>NC_062211.1:2780485-2845485 GCF_912470025.1 Vespa velutina
ATTTACGAGTACGCAACTGCATCAACTCGAGATCGTATATATTTTATTAATTGGTTCAACGCAGCTGCCATATTTAACAATTTTTCGAATTTATTTATCGTAGCAATTAAATGACGGCTTTAAACGATGCACGATATCGTCAACATAGTAGTATACATATATTTTTTACGATTCGTGTCAATTTTATTCGACCGTTTTAGGACATCGACAAAGCCGACGACGGAATCCTTATAGGTAAAACTCGTCTTGACTGTTCCTGTATGATGTGGGTCGCCATCTTGTCTACCTACACACACACACACACACACACACACACACATACACATACACAGAGAGAGATACATAAACACATACATATATAATTTTGTACCTTTACATCAACGTCAGACAAAGTGTCCTGATTCTTATCTCGGGTTTGTAAAGAATATTTCAAGTCTTATCGATATTGTAAAGCTTCTTAACAGAAAGGAAAAAAAAAAAGGAGGAAAGAAAAGGAAACTCACTTTCTAAAGAAATTTATTCTTTCGATCTTTCGTCATGACCAACTAACAAGTAAGTACATTTATTGCACTCAGGTAGAAAATATTCAATGGTTTGTAAATACTAAAACGAAGCATCGGTAGTCGAAATAATTTTATATTGATCCATAAATCTATCATATTTTCTCTTTTTCTTTTTTCCCCAGATTCTTCATGGTCATATGTTTTAACAAAATATACATTTTCGTAGAATTTTCTTGACAGACAGAAAGAAAGACAGAAACAAATTGTCTTGACAAATTCGATTAAGATTTTAAATGACTTCGAATTAAGATCTATTACTTTAAGATCTTTTATTGTCTGGTTTTATCTGTTCTCGCAATAAACGAAATAAAATCTCACCGAGGTTTATTTAATTTTTAAATGAATTTTCACAAATCCGTAGATTTCGTCGAATAACATTCACAAATAATGAATAATAGATCTTTGTTGATCTTCTTGATGTCAAAAGAAAAAGAAAAAAAAAAAAAAGAAAAAAGGGAAAAAATTCTCGAAGAAATATTTTCAAAGAAAATCTATAAAATGAGACATTAAAACATATTAACTATTGACATATAAATCTTATCAGCAATCAAGAGGATTGGCTTTACTTACGTCGTTACTTACATTTAAGGACTGGTTAAAAGAAAATCGAAAGAGTATGAGCAAACACATCGAGTTATTTGAAATTCTTTGAGGCTTACGTCCGACAGGATACAGTTAATGTAAATGAATGATTGTTCATATTTATAATGCATTAGTTCGCCTCGAATACAAATCGTTTATTACCAAATTGGGAAACATCTATTCTAATAAATAAAAAAAAAAAAAAAAAAAAAAGAAAGAAAAATATTCTTTCGATTATAAAATTTCGATAAATATAAATTGAGTGGATGAACTCTTATGATATCATCGTATAAAAATATTACATTTTATTTTCAATCATTAGACGTTTCTAAGAAGTTAAAAGATGTTTATTTAGAAACGTTTCTAAGAAACATTTCTAGAAAGGTTAAAAGTTATTTGAATAGAATAATGGGATCGTAAACGTACGAATAAAAGTCGAAAAACCTTGAGACAACGCCCAGAAAGTGAGATTTTCTTTCTTCAAGAAGAAATTCCAAAAAAGAGAAACTCAAACGTTTTCAAAAGAATCGTAAAATATTTCTATACAAACGAAATCTATTGTAAACGTATGAGAGACAACGTTAAGACGTAGTACAGGTTTATGATGTCGGAAGCGATGAAAATCAAGTACGACCCATTGACCGATTTCATTAAAATTGAAGCCGGAGGGCTCTCAACAGGTTGATCGAACGTACACGTTCGATTATTTTAACGATACGCGATTCGCGTGATACGAAAGCGCAAGCGCGTTTAGTCTCGCGGGTACGAAGCCGATTGGTCAGCGATAGATCGAGCAATTGACTTCGTGTCGTTTCGTTGATCTTCGAGTCTTATCGTATCGGCTCGCGCGCGTTCCGTGGATCCCGTCGATCAGAAAGTACGCGCCGTGTTGCGGACAGTATCGCGGCCGCTACGCCAGGCACGCAACTATATTACGCGGGAATTTATCCTTTTTTTTCTCTTCCTCTTTTTCTTCTTCTTCTCCCTCTTCTTCTTCTTCTTCTTCTTCTTCTTCTTCTTCTTCTTCTTCTTCTTCTTCTTCTTTTTATATTTTTATTTTTCCTTTCTTGTCATCTTTAAGAATTCTAACGTTCGAGTGCTCATTTTTTTTTCTTTTCGTTTTTTTTTTGTTTGCTTCTTTTTTTTTGTTTCCCCTTTTTCCTTCGTCCTCGTTAATTCTTTTAATAAGAATTTTCAATAAGAATTTTTATCGACAAATTTGCGATCTTTCGTTTCTTTCTTTCTTTTTCTTTTTTTTTTTTTTTTCTTCTTTCTAAAGAAACAGTTTAAAAAAAAATTTGTGATTTACTCGAGTCGATCGAAATAACAGGTGAGTTAATACCGATTTGTTTCTCTCTCTCTCTCTCTCTCTCTCTATCTCTCTCTCCTGTATTTCGTTAATTAATTCATCTATCTAACATTCCACGCGTTAGAAAAGAGATTTGTAGAAAAAGAAGGGAAAGGAAAAAAGACAAACAATTGTTTCGACGCAATAGGAATATTTAAACTTTCGAGAAAATTCGTCTATTATTTTGCGGTTAACTTTTCCTAACAAACGATAGATATTGTCGGCCGGTTACGTAATTTACCGTGTACGGTAGAAACGATGGGAATCTTCTCAGTTGCATTCAATGCGAAATGCTGACACGTTCGGAGTTTTCAATGTAATGAAACGACACGAAACAACATGACACATGTTTTTTTGGAACGTTCGATTATATCACGATCGATCATTTATACTGAATGAAATTACAAGAACGAGATAACACCGAGAACAACGAGATCGAAGAAAAATTTTGATATTTCAATCGATTCGAATGACGATTACGAGAATGATGAAAAAAAAAAAAAGAAAAAAAAGAAAAAAAAGGAACGACGAAAGTTAGCTTAGAAAACATTTCGATGCTATATATCACTTTTTTCTTTTCTTTTTTCCCCCCCTCTTCAGATATTATCCTTTCTTCTGCGAATTTGTTTTTCTTTTCTTCTTTTTCTTTCTTTTTTCTTTTTTTTTCTTCTTCTTTTCGCTCGATTTAAATTTAATGGTGCAAAAAGGTCCGCAAAAGTTCGCGCTTATTTATTTTCATTCAAAATGGCGACGTCCTTGGAGAGGTCACGTGTTCAGTGTCGCACCCATATCACCCACGACAGAGTCCATCCGAATGTCCACCTGCGTGCTCCGCTTACCAATCCGCTTGTCGTCCTCTACCGCGCATTCAAATCACTGGACTTTGCTATACGATGATTCAGTTCGTTGACTATATTAACTATACCTTTAGAACACCTATGAGAGATTCTTTATGATGATTATTATTATTAAAAAAAATTATTATTATTAAAAAGAAAAAGAAGAAAAAAAAAATATATATATATATATATAATATATATAAAAGATTAGAAGCGCATCAAAAAATTGATTCCGACGAGTTTGAAAGATTTGCTTCCTTTATTCTATCAATTTTTTCTTTTCAATGAGAATTAAAAAAAAAAAAAAAAAAAAAAAAAAAAAATATGGGATAGAACAAATGCGCGATGTTTAACTCGAACACGATTACGGTATAGTAAACGCATCAATTACGTCAAGTTGAGTAATCAAACACTACTACGAAGCTCTCTCTCTCTCTCTTTTTGTCTGTCTCTCTGTCTCTTTGTCTCTCTCTCTCTCTCTCTCTCTCTCTCTCTCTCGCCCTCGTCAAGTTATTTGGTTTGATACGCATGACGCATTACTGACGTCACATGCATATCCTACAAATACAATAAAGTAATAAAGTTAACATGATCTTTCTTACTGTAATTGATAAAGAACATGTGTGCCATTTAATAGAATAATCATATAATCGTCATGATTTATGTTAGATCAATCTCGAATCTCAATGTTCGTATCATTCCGTCACCATTTTTTTTTGTTTTTTTTTTTTTTTTATGTTCTTTGTAAATCGATTGTATGATTCCCTTAAAACGAAAATATTATTTAAATTCCTTTGCGTAAAGTTCTTAGTAATATCTATCGAATAGAAAAGAGGGATAGGAAAGATAAACAAATGAAAGAAAAAAAAAAAAAAAAAAGAAAGAAAGAAAGAAAGAAAGAAAAAAAGAAAAAGAAGAAAAAAAAGATCTGAACGCTTACGTACTTGTCCCTGGCGCGACAGGGAGAGCACGTGCGTAATTTCAACCGCAAGGACGCAAGTGAACACTGGCGTAGAAATAATTTATTTATTGTACATGATGATCCATTCGAAGATCGACCTTTCTATATATTATTTTTTACTCGACGATAAAGAAAGAAAGAAAGAAAGAAAGAAAAAAAGAAAAAAAAAAGTAGGATGAAAGATCGTGCAGTACAATTTCAAAATTATAGCGCACGTTAAAGCTAATAAAATTTCAATATGGCCGCCATGGTGTTTTAATGCAGACTATCAGTTTTATAAATTTTAATGCTTCATATTGAATAAATATAAAATAAATGGGATTAATATAAAAAAAAAAAAAAAAAACAATAATTATAAAAAAAATGACAATTTAAATAATAATAATAATAATAATAATAATAATAATTAATAAAATTGAACAAGAGATAATTAAATAATGTCCAAATAATAATGCTTAGATAAATGATAATGAAATGAAATAACATATAGCTAATAAAATTATTATCTATCGACAAATAACAATATTATATACGATAAGATAAATAAATAATAAACGAAGAGAGTAATCAAATAAATGGATGAAAAAAGTAAATAATAATAATATTTTAGATATTGAAAAATATCAAATGTTATAATTTATTAAATCGTCGTCGTGATACACCGAAGAAAATATTTCTTATGCGTATGCATAAGAAGATCGTTTGTTCCGAATGATCGCGCCAATGAGATCCAAGGATCGAGTAGTCGATCGTGGCATACGCATGTCTTTAACCATCTCGATATCGTATCGCAGTCCATATCGAGGTGGCCAAGACCACAGGCCCGCGTGCCACTTGTGGCCTTCGACTTCCATATAAAGTCTTCCGATGAATTATTACGCCTCGCATCAACATTATGCGATGGTGAGAGTGTATGCAACGATCTATGGGAACGACGCACGTATATGGATGCATTTTGTAGGAGAGAGATAGATATAGATAGATAGATAGATAGAGAGATATAAAAGGATAGATAGAAATAGATAGAGCCATTTTTGCGTCGTACAAAATCGATCAAATTGCATATGCCAAAATCAATGTCTATGTCAAAATAAAAACAAAACGAAAAAGAAAAAAAAAAAAAGAAAGAGAAAGATGAAAAGGACGATTTGTTTAATAGTAATATTAGATCGAACTAAATTTTTATAAGATGCATAAAGAATTCCTTTTTGTTTTTTGTTTTATTTTCGTTGGTTTGTTTGTTTTTTTTTTTTTTTTTTTTTTTTATCTAACAAACAATTTGTTCTCTTTCACGTTTTCAGATATTTGGTTTACGAAGGTGGATTATAAAGGATAAAATTAGGCACAATAGAGAGATGATTTTGTGATGGAGGTGATTTCGACACGGCGATATGAGGTCCGACCACCACCTACGACTAATCATCATGGAATCGTTGTAAGTATATATAAAAATATACGTATGCATAAGTATCAATGAACAAGATAATTGTAAGATTACAAAAAGATAAATGATTATCGTCGATCTCGTACAATTAAGTCATTTAAGTTTAAAAAATACTTTCTTTTTTTTTTCTTTTTTTTTTTTTTTTTAGGTTGACCCTGAGAATTCCGTGGCATTGGTCAAAGAAGGTAAGCTCTTTGAGATACACATGTCTGATAACACGTAAAAGATTGTCGATTAATTTCGATTTTTTTTTATTTTCTTTTGTTTTTTTTTCTTTTTTTTTTTTTTGACTCGACCCCTTTCAATCGAATTTCTATCTTAAATCGTTCATCTAACATCGTACAGACATTTAAAATAATTTCATAATTTTTCATTTTGTCAATTTATCAGACACCATTGTTGTACATTAACAAAATAGAACATTGTTTATGGTTATGGCATAGTTGGAAAAAAAAACGAAAGAAAAAAAAGAAAACAAGGAGAGAAAAAAAAAAGAAGAAAAGGTGTTTCTAAAGATTTTGCAATCTTTTTGCAATTAGTAGAATAATTCACATCTAAGAGTTACCACATTGATGGGAATATGTCGTCCATTAAAAGTATTAGCTTGAATCTGTTAAATGTAAATTGTTGTTGATTATTCTAATTGATCTGATGATAGGCACGAAATGTCAAAGTAAACATTTCGATATAGTCATAACAGTTATATTTAGGTTCATAGAAGATGACGATGATGAAAGAAACTCAGGTAGTAACTTCCGATCGTTATCGGGTTCTTCTCTTGTGCACTCAACTCTGAAAAGTTATTTGTGAACTCTGTAGTTAAACGTTGGGACAAAACGTACCTCACCAATCTCATTCTTTCTCTCTCTCTCTCTCTCTCTCTCTTTTTCTCATATTTTACATCCATTCATTTCGAAGGAGGAAATTGGTTTTGCAAAACACAAAGAGCTTTTAAAAAATGTAATTTTCAAAGGGAGAATACCAACCTTTTGCTTCCTGTTCACAGAGGAATGGGAGACACGTAAGAAAAAAGAAATCACGACGACGAGACAAATAGAGACCAGAGTAAAGAGACAAGTTGTATTAGAGGATGGTGAGGTCGTCGTTGATACTGGCCCATTTGTTACTACGAACACAACCGAGGACGTTGAACAACAGGAACATACTACCGAAGAAGTGAGAATTTTATTATCAAATATTTTATTGTACATAACATAATAAAAAAAAAAAAAAAATCATCATTTTCGATTGATAATAATAATATACAAATAATAATATACAAATGATGTATTAAAGAAAGAATGAAAAATAATTAATTCGTCAATCGATACTAACGTGAAGCATAAAAAGGAGAGAAAAAAAATTATTAAATATTTAACAAAAATAAATCTATATATTTCATAATTGATCGATAATATATAGATCTGTTTTTTATACAAATTCAATAATAATAATAATAATAATAATAATAATAATAATAATAATAATAATGTCATTGGTATTTCAATAGGATCTTATTAAATTTTGTTCGAATGAAAGGAAATATTTAACAAACAAAAAATAAATAAATGAATGAATAAATAAATAAAGAAATAAAAAGAAAACGATTTATACATTTTAGAGAAGAACAACTGGGGATCAACCGCAAGAGGTTGAATGGCCCGTAACCGGTAAAGGAACGACCGACGGGATAGTTCAAAAGGAACTTAACGAAACTGTTGTGAGGAGTCGTGAGGAGATAGAGGAAAGACTCGAGACCGAGGATCGTCAACAACTTGGAGATATCACAGACGAGGTATTATAAGAGTTAAAAGAACCTGACACACCCACAAACTAAATTCCACCTGTTTTCTATCTTATTAAAGTAATAATAACATTGATGAGAAAACAAAGGTAATATTTATATTCGTTTATAGTTTAAGGATTATAAGGGCCTCAGAGTAAAGGTCGATAGTTGCCTTTCCCTATGAAATTCATCCTGTGCTTGCTTTCACAACGTCCTCCTCCTCCTCCTCCTCCTCATCATCATCATGAATGCGCCTTCGTAACGATTCCCTCTTTTCTCTTTCGTTGCTCACGATCTGTAGGTAATGCAACAGAAAATGGTACCTATATACTTTTCCATTAATACTCTAAGTTTCTCGTCTCTTTGAACGATCATTAAATATATTAAATAACACAACAGTGTATATGTGTGTGTGTGTGTGTGTGAGAGAGAAAGAGAAAGAAAAAGACTGTCAATTACTGATATAATCAATTATGATAAAGTTTCTTGACTATGAAATGATTCTAAAGAAATGACTCTACGAATGATTATTAAAAAAAAAAAAAAAAAAAAAAAAAAACGAAGAAACTTCAATAACGTAACATCGAGAGATTGCTAATTACTGATAAGCAATTTTGATAATTGAGCAATCAATATGATAATTTCTTTTCATCATGCTTTGATATGTATGTTAAAGATTTGTAGATATGTATTATAATGTATATATATATATGTATGTATGTATTTGAATAATTAATTAAGACAAAAACAAAAAAATAAGGAACAGTTATTTTATAACTATCGTACAATCTTTCTTTTAACATCTCGTACATATATACGTGATATAAAACATAATGTGATAATGATGTTAATATTAATCAAATGTTAAAGTTAAAGCCAATGATACGATGAAGAAAATGATTGTTACATACGTATTTTTCAATAATAATGAAAATTAAATAACATAACATTTGAGAGAATGCTAATAAACTGATCGTCATAAAGCGATCAATTTATTAGCCTAACAACTTGCTGATATTTGATCTAACATTTCTTTTTTATAATGTTTAGATAAACATATATGAGAAAATCAACAGAACAAAAGTACAATTTTAGGATTAATAACACGACAATGAATTTATTGATCAGATACAAATGACCAAGAAGCAAAGTTCAAAGAAAATTGATGATAGATAATGAAATAAGATTGATTTGTTAATAATACAAAATTCTATTCATCTTAACTATTGTATTATGATACATAGAGAAATAATTGGATCCTGAAGGTCCGGAATAAATGGTTTTAAGGATTTACCAGAAGTTTAATGGTGTATAAGGATAAGTGAGAAAGAGAGGAAATGCCGGTAGTTACTGTTGTTGCCTTGCGAAAGATGGGCAACAGGTACTTATATATACATACATACATACATACATACATATATAAATAAATATATATATATATATATATATGTTGGAGGTTCTTTCGCATGAACGGTTCAAAATAGAAGAGGGCAAATGGTTGTGGATGGAAGAGAAAAAGAGAAAAAAGAAAAAAAGAAAAAGAAAAGATAGAAGAAGAAGAAGAAGTAGAAGAAGAAGAATAGATGGAGAAAGAGAAATAGAGAGAGAGAGAGAGAGAGAGAGAGAGAAAAGGAAGATGAAAGAGTTACCAATGTTGTTGGTGATAATGTTTGGTGGTATGGTGCTGGTGGTGCTGGTAGTGGAAGGAGAGAGGGAAAGGAGACTCTTTCTCTTTCTCTCTCTCTCTTTCTCTAAGAAGTAGAAGTCGATGATCTCTCTCGATTTTACTCTCCCTTCACCCAATAGCAACGAAGGAGATGCCACGACCGCAGTCGCAGCAGCTGTTTCGTCGCGGTTCGTCCGTCTGTCATAGACGGGCGCTCCTTCTAAAGAGACTTTCCTTTTTTTTTTCTCCTCCTCCTCCTCCTCCTCCTCCTCCTTCTCCTCTTCCACCTCCTTTTTCTCTTCCTCTTCTTCTTCTTCTTCTTCTTCTTCTTCTTCATCTTTTTCTTTTGCTTTTCCTTCTCTTTTTTTCTTTTTCTCTTTTTCACTACTCCTCCTGTTTGTTCCCTTCTAACCGTTTATCTTGGAATTTATCGACTGGGGTACGCAATGTGATCTTCAGAAGGATTATAAACGCAACGTCATCGTTCTCGCGTCGTTGAGGTGTAGCCGTTCGTCAAGGTCAACTTACGTGCGAAGGTCGGGAATCATACTATTGCGCCATACTCTCTCTTTCTATTTCTCTCTCGCTCTCTCTCTCCCTCTTTCTCTCTCTCTCTCTCTCTCTCTCTCTCTCTCTCTCTCTGTGTATCTCTATGTGTTTGTCTTTGTCGCTATTTATATCCTTATTTTCATTTGAAAAAGAACCGATGATTTTACGAGCTAATGAATTGTTAATTTCTTAGGTATCGAAATAATTCTTCTGCGTCCCACCCCCTCTCCCTCCAACCCCTCCTCCGATCCCATCCTTACAATGTTTTAACAATGTGAAAGAGATTAGAAACATCTTATATATAAAAGTCTTTCGATGGTCATAAATTAAAATTAAAAATGAACGTCGAATATGACAAGGGGGAAAATAATTGTGTGTGTGTGTGTGTGTGTGTGTGTGTGAGAGAGAGAGAGAGAGAGAAAGAGAGAAAAGAAAAATCGAATAAAATTAAATTGGATCGATAACGAATGAAAGATTAATAATTGCAATGAAATGAAAAAAATCCATTATTGATTATTTGTCATAATAGGCTTACCAAAAAGCGATACAAAATAATAGAGGAGATCTGAGAATAGCATTGGCGGAATCGACTAAGCAGATTGCACCACAGACAGGACCAAGGATCGTACAGCATACGACCAGGTCGAACAAGGTCATCGACACTGAGAAGACCCTGGAAAAACAGGAACTTAAATCCGATGGATTAATCGTCACGGAGAAAAAGAAAACTGTCGAGCATGAGGAGGTACGAATACGAATGATTGATTCCAGATAATGAAATAATAATCTTTATGATATTGTTTCATCATAATTCGATCGCGAATGATCGATATTAAACTTTTTGTTATCATTTTCCTTTTCTTTTTTGTTGTTTTCTTTTTTTCATAGATCCATGCATGTACGTACGTACACGTATATATGTTTAATTATTTATTCGTTTGTTCCATTGGTTAGATAAATGACGACGAAGTACCGGACGATGGTAGTAGCGTCGAGGACGTTTCAGAAACGAGAAAGGAAGGTTCTCAAAGATTTATAAAGAAACGAGAAGAGGACGTGGTCGATTACGTGTCAGGTGGCGAGAGGATCGCTCGTGAAATGCGTTACGTCGCAGAGACGACGGAAGGTGAAAGAATTGGCGATTGGTCGCCACCACCAACGAATATGAGGACAACGCGGCTTCATAAACATACTGGTATATTAGATATTAGATTTTTCTCGTTATATCTCACTCATGGATTTTTTTCCTTTTTTAATTTCTATTTTCTCTTTTTCTTTTATTTCTTTTATTTATTTGTTTATTTATTTATTTATTTTTTTTTTTTTTTTTTGATACCATTATACCTTTCTTCATTTTTCCCCGTCTTTCTACTTTATTTTCTTTGTTTTTTTTTTTTTTTTCTTTTCCCATTAATTTTTATAATCCAACATCGAGAGCTGATTTATATTAACAGGCTTCCCTGCGGAGGGTACTACAGCTGCTAGGAAGGACGCATTGACAAAGAAACCATTGGATTTAGAAGAGGAAGATGAAGCAAGAAAATTCGAAACTTCTAAATGGTTAGAAAGTCACTTTGGTAGTGAGTCTCGTTCATCACACGGTTCCATAGATGCCGATGATGGACCTTTCATACCTAACACCAATACCAGTTACATACACGTCACGATGAAGTCCTGCAGTCCGAGAGAAAGGGATTATCAAAACGTTAATTCTAATCGTCATCATCATTCAGCTACAACTGGCCGCGATTCCACATCACCATCTGGATACTTTCACGGTATCAGTGAGTGGTCCGAGAGATATCAAGGCAAAGGTTAATTTTTTTTTTTCTTTTTTTTTTTTTTTTTTTTTTTTTTTTTTTTCTTAATCATTGATCGAAAAAAACGATCAAAATGTCTATAAAATTTGTTCTATCTGTTAAGTTTTATTATACTTTACTTCGATATCTATAAAATTTATTCGGACACGCTTTAATATTTCGTCATATTTATTTGACATTGTTTATAATTAAATTGACAAATACATTTATATTAATAAAATTATTATCTCGGTATATCATTATTATTATTATTATTATTATTATTATCGTTGACGTAAGATTATAGTTGAAAAAATATGTATTAGAAAAGGAAGACAGTCATACGAGAACGGGTTCGCCATCGCAATATTTGGAAACAGCACGAACGAATGGTCATTCTCGTGAGTATACGAAAAATCAATTCGACTCGACGTATTCGCGTAATTACGAGTCCGTTCGACGACGTGAACATCAGGAAACTGTTCAGGAAGAGAAGCAACGTACACCGTCACCACCAGCACGACGTAAACCCAAGGAACAGGTAAATTATTAAAGATATTAGTATTAACGTTAACAATAAGTAATGTCGATATTTTTTCTTTTTTTTTTTTTTACATCTTATAATTAAATAAGATTTACTATTAAGAATAGTAAAATGAGAGAGAGAGAGAGAGAGAGAGAGAGAGAGAGAGAGAGAAAGAGAGAGAGTAAGTAAAGGAATGCTAATAAATATAATAATAAAAATATTAATAAATGTACTAATAAAAAAAATTAAATAAAAAAAATACTATTCCTATATATTACATTATACAAAATATTAATGTTATTTATTTAGACAGAAAAAAAAAACGCTTATTATTTATTCGAATAGAAAGTTTTAGAGATGAATGAAATTGAAATTCATATCTAGAGTCATTGCTGATTGATCAATCCAATGGATAATAAATTTTAATGAAACCTTGTGAAATCTATAAGATTATGATCTTTCGTACAGTTACATTCGAGGATCATAGAGAAGACAATAACGAACGAGTCACCATCAATTAGGACATCTAGTCCGGTCCATGTTGTTCAAAGAACATGGGAGAGCAGAAGCCGAGATGTTCAGGAGCAAACGGTTGTTGATCGAGATGCTCGTAAAAAATCAACGCCTAGATCACGTTCGACATCACCGAAACAAGTTAGAATCATTCGCGAGGAAAAGAAGACGGCAAATCCCTCGAATTCGTCACGACCCTCCAAAAGTAAGACCACGATCGTCAATATAAATATTTTTAATTTCGATTAAAAAAAACAAAAATAAAAAACAAAACAAAAAATAATAAACCGAATTCGAACAACATTCAATTGAATTATTTATTTCACGAAATAAATAATATCTGATAATAATAATAATAATAATAAGGGATAAAAAAAAAAAAAACGGATAAAAGACAATTAGCAATAAAAATTTCTTGATTAAATTTATTTAAAGGTACCAGCCAATCGAAGTACAAGATCGGTGAATCCTTCCGTAAGCTTGTGGGGAAGTTACGTTCAGCAAGTACAGAAAGGAAGAACAAACGAAGTAATAATTCGGTATCACAAGTTACACAAACGGACGACGATGGATCTACATATATGCAGTACAACGTTATAGATAAAAATATTCCATTGTTCAACGATCGTGAGATTGAAAATCGAGTACCAGAGAGACCACCTAGATCACCAAGGAATAGAAACGTGGTGACTAAAGTTATACCATCTAAAACTACGAGAATTAATAATGATCGTTCGATTCGTGATGATCACGGACAAAGAAACGAAACTATTCCACCGGTTCATAGGTATTATCTCGGTGAAGATCCATTCGGTGGTAGTATATATGGCCGTGAAAGAGGTTACAGAGATGCAAAACGTCCAACGAGAAATCGTCTTGTTTCCAAAACTGGTGCTGCCATCGATACTACTGAATACAGGTAATATCAAAACTATAAGTAGATCGTTATACTGGGTTATAACGAGGATTTGTCTATATTGGCAAAATACGAATTAGACAGATCTTTTATAACTTTCGATAGAGGCGATTAAACACGCCGGATCGATAGCAACGAACAGAGCTTGGCTTATTTGTATCGTCTATCTGCGATAAGGGATCGGGTGAAGGATGCATGAGGGATAAAGGAGGAAAAGGAAAAAAAAAAAAAATAAAAAAAAAAAAGAAAAGAAAAGAAAAATGAAGCATGATGCGTGTTTACCGCTATATGTTGTTATTCAGGAGCAATTGGATGGCTTATCTTTTTCAATGATCGAATGAATTTCTTTTGATTTCCTCTTTTTTTTTCTTTTTTTATTTACTTTTTTCTTTCTTTCTTTTTCTTTCTTTCTTTTTTCTTTTTTTCTTTTTTTTTTTTTTTTTACGACGAATGACGTCTCTCGACTTCGACACGTTTCAGTGTCGCAACCAACTCACTTGGCAGGTTTAGCAAATCAACCAGTCGATTGACAAACTTATACGAGACGGATGATCAATTCAGGAACGTACAAACATTACCAAGGAATATGAGGTCCGAGGGTAAAGCAACTAATTATCAACCATCATCCTCTTCAACAAGACAACAAGTACAATCGATTGTATCAAATTCAAACGGGATAACACCTTCCAGACAATATGGTAGCATGATCAATATATCAATTAAAAATGCTGTTACGTCAGCGTCCAAGTCACATCAACCATACGCTAATATTCATCAGGCACCTGCTAAACCTGAAAGAACGTACAAGTCAACGTTAGCCCGTAGTAAAAGTTTCAACGTCGAAGCTGATAAAAATGGCGTTGATAAAACGTTCAATGTACCTTACAAATCAAGTTTGCAATTGAATCGTTTGGACGAGACACCACCGTTAAAGAGTCCTGGTATTCTTGCCAGTATCAGTCGTAGTAATAGAGATCTGTTTAAGGATAGCAAAAGAGAGTAAGGAAATATATATATATATATATATATATATATATATATATATTTATGTCTGTGTGGATTTGATCCGATTTACAATCCAATTTCCATTGATTTTTTTTCTTCAGATCATTTTTAATATTAGAACATTGTTTGTTTATTCAGTTTATGACGATACAATCTTGTATATTTATTATTCACTTCGTTCAAGATCTTTCGATGATTGTTATAAAATTGAAAAAGAAAAAGAAAAGAACATGAAATGAAAAGCTCGCAAGGTTCGATTATTTTTAACATTATAATGTTTATTTCTTTTTCTTTTTTTTTCTTTCTTTTTTTTTTTTTCTTTTTTCTTTGTTCGACAATTACATACAATTACACAGTTTCTAAAATAAAATAATGCATTTTATTATGTAATATAATATTATATCTCGAAGATATCAAGTACAAATTATCTTCATTAACATATACTTTACATCGACATCGTTTTATGTGGATATTATGATATTTATAGAGGAAAAAAATAAAAAAAAAAAATAAAAAAAAAATTGAGATAAAAATAAAAAAAAAAAATAATAAAAAGAAAAAATGAATAAATAAATAAATATAAAGGAAGAAAACAATTTTGAAATATATTCAATAAAATGTAAAAATAATAAAATATATATATATATACATATATATATATATATGTAAAACAGAAAAAATTAAATTTCCTTAGTTTTTGATTTCATTATAATATTAATAATAACTTATTGAACCTTTTGCTTGGTCTTTTTGATTTCTGATAATAGTCGTAACTTTTTAAATGCCAGTATTAAGATAAGAGCATTAATGATATAACTGCTTATACAAATAATACAGATATCTCTTAATAAGTATAAAATATAAGCTAGATAAATGGAAGCAATGTTTGATAAAATTCCTAAGAATATTATTGTGAAGACACTGGAGTGATCGTTCAATATACCTAAAATACAAAAAATTAACTTTTATATTTTTAAACATTTTAATTGATAGCTTAGAAAAGGATGTTAAAAAAAAAAAAAAAAAAAAAAAAAAAAAAAACAGAAAAGAAAAAAAAATTACGTACTCAATCCGGTTATTAAAAGATAAAATCCTAAACCATATAAACTGTTTGGAAAGTATAGTACAGAATTATTTGGTATCAATCCAAATCCTTTACCATATCTGAAAAATATAATTATAATTATATCATCATCATCGTATAGTTATTTTTTTCTTGCATTATTTATAATTTATAAAATAATGAAATAAAAAATAATTCGTTATATGATTACCGACAAACGATAATGTCACTTTCCTTTGCAAATGTTACATTTATAATGTTTTAAAAAAAATTACAAAAATGAACTAATTTTTCTTTTTCTTTTATATTAAATTAAGAAAAAAAACAGAAAGAAAAGGGGAATGAAGAAAGTAATTTAACAAAATAATCTGTTATATCGATTACCGACAATCGATAAAGTCATTTTACTCAGTTACGTTTATAATAATAATAAAAAGGAAAAAAAATTTTCATGAAACAAATAAACAAATTTTTATTTTCCTTCTTACATTGAAATTAAGGAAATAATTGAATAAAAAAAAAAAAAATATTAATTCATTATACGATTACCGATAATCAATAAAGTCACTTTCCTCTGTAAACATTGCATCAAGATCAATACAAAAATTTAAAATAACTTTCTTTTTTTTTTTGTTTTTTCACACATGCACGCGCATATAAAATATCGCGAGGAGAGAGAGAGAGAGAGAGAGAGAGAGAGAGAGAGAGAGAGAGAGAGAGAAAATAAAGTCATACAGATATGATTAATTATTAATGCGTATATTCGTATTTTGATAAAACTGTTAAAGAGGTTATGTATTCCCAAAGTCATCACAAAAAATTCTCAAGGAAATATTTCGTAATAGAATAAACTTACTCGGACGTCAATACTCTGCTACAACTTATATGCTCATTAATGTCGCATAATGCTTCATAAGAATCATTATTTTCTTTTGTTGTTTCCACAATATAAGCATAATACGACAATATCGTACCAATGATGCACAACAAAATTAAACCAGTTGAAATATTACGCAGTGATTCCGGTGTAACAGGCATAATTATTTATTATTTGTAACACGAATTTTGTCGATACGTTAAAAGTAATAATCACTGAATAAAAACTCTTTATACGGACAACCGTACAGATTAATTCAATCAACACCGTAAATTTTGTTTAATTTTAAACTTATGTAAACCAATATACGATCTTTTCACGACTACGTCGATCAAAGTTATGAGATAGTATACAGTAATTTTTCGTACAATCCGATCATAACAGATGATTCATTCGTTATACGAAAGAGGGGTTTCATTATCGATTTATGCCCTTTCGTATTTATTTTATATATGCATTTACTTGTAAATAAGTAAACAACATATTTGCCAACGTCAATATAAGCTCAGTATCATAAGTTAATTATTTATCAGACTTTATTACAATTAAATCTTTCATAGATTTAACATTTAAATGATTTATTTCTTAAATTTTGTACATTGTTTATTTTAATTGAATGAGCTTATTAACTAAGGATACTGCCATAAGAAAGATACTTATACGAATGTATTTTTATGATGCATAAATACTTTTTTTGTGATTGAGAGAGAGAGAGAGAGAGAGAGAGAGAGAGAGAGAGAGAGAGAGAGAATGTGTGTGTGTGTGGTGTGTGAGAGAGACTTATTTAATTAGCCTTATTATACTTCATCCTAATAAATCTATCGATTATTGCTAAAATTAATAGATTTATTTAAATGTCGTAAAATGTTATTAGTACTTTTCAAATAAAAAATATCGTAAATTTGTATGAATAGTTAATCTACATTAAAAACTAATTAATTTTGTAATATTTAACGACACATAGTTTATCTTCAAAAGAAAAAAAAATATTATATTGAAATAGATGACAATGTAATATTAACAATTTTTATATATATATATATATATATACATATACATATACATATATATATATATATATATATATATATATATAAAGTTTTTTGTTTTACTTATAAAAAAATATTTTTAATTAATCAACTCAAAAGAATACTATATGCGTAGATGCGATGGTATCTTTACATAAGTTTATATTTATCAAGTAGTAGATAATTTTTATTCTTGAGGTGCCATTGCTCTTGCCTGAGCCCTTACACGTTTTTCATATTCCAAGCGATTTTGACTGTAAAATAAAGAAAGAAGTTTAAACTATTGTACTGTTTGATATCAATGATATAAACTATATTGTCACATAAATGAAATAATACCAGTATATTGTGTAAGCTTCAGCTTGGGCTGGATCTTTTACATTAGGTTCATTAAGTAAATCTTGAATACCCAAAAGTATTTGTTTTATTGTAATTGCTGGTCGCCAATCTTTTTCTTCGTCCAACAAAGAAAGACATACTGTTCCAGATGGGTATACATTTGGATGGAATAATGGTGGTTCGAATTTGCATTTTGGTGGACTAGAAGGATAATCATCTTTAAAGATCATTCGCAATTTATATAATCCACCTTCCCAAGGAGTCTGTAAAGTAATAAGAAATGAATTAATAAATTCATATAACATTCAAATAAGGTTTCATTTGAGAAATAAAATAAGATAAATTCAATATAGATACTTACAGATTTCTTTCCAGGGATTGCACATTCCCAACTCATCAAATTAAGCGTACCATCTGGATTTTTTGTTGGCCTTGCCACAAAGCCCTACAAATAAACAACGAAATTCTATTAATTTATATAACAATGTGGGAGAAATATTTTGATACAACGAAATCTATTTGAACTTAGATCAAGAATAAAAATAATAATAATGATGATAATGATAATAATAACAATAATAACAATAATAATAATAATAATAATAATAATAATAATAATAATAATAATGATAATAATAATAATAATAATGATGATAATAATAATAATAATGATAATAATAATAATAATAATAATAATGTCATCAACAATGAATGTTCGTAACCTGATTATAATTTGAATAAAAACGAGTTTAATGATTTTGTATTGCAGATAAATATGGATTTGTAAGAAAAGGCGCCGAAATTGTTAATTCGTTGAAATAAAAGTTAGAATCTTTAGGATCGTTCGACGTTAAAAATCTTCGATTAGAAATGATAATAGATATATTTTGAAAATCCAATAAACACTTACAAACGGATGATCCTTCCTCCATGCTTTTCGCTCTTCGGCGAGTCTTGCAATAGCAATGCCTGACATTTATCTGCAAGAAAATTGTCCTCACTCGATTAACGTAAGAATTTTTAACAGGCGGGAAACGTGTACAGCGCTCCTCGTAGTTAGAAAATTTAATATTACCACGATGAAGCTTTCTACTGTTCCTGACTTCAAATCACAGCCACCTTTTTCGTCGAAATCGCATTAAACACTTTATATCACAAGGATTAAACTGATACTAGTAAGAGCGTACCAATGCGTTCGTAAAAACCATAGATAGAAACCATATTCAGGATTTACATAAAATCTACTGACTGAACAAAACTTTTGTTAAAAACACTATCGATTAATCACGTGATCATAACTGTTGGTATTGCAAAATCAAATTTCTTGGACAAATCGTAATGTAAATGACCAATCAGAAGCTATTATGAATTTGTCCAGAACGTTGATTGGGTCATTTCTTATATATAAAAAAAAAAAAAAAAAAAAAAAAAAAAAAAAAAAAAAAAAAACATATATAT
Source organism: Vespa velutina (assembly GCF_912470025.1). Classification (NCBI taxonomy): domain Eukaryota; kingdom Metazoa; phylum Arthropoda; class Insecta; order Hymenoptera; family Vespidae; genus Vespa; species Vespa velutina. The sequence continues at coordinate 2,799,748 of NC_062211.1, forward strand.
ATACAATAAATTATGACTGAACTTGAAAAATTGTTTTTATTAAAATTATTTTTTCGAGTGTGACTTATTATGCCGTATAAATGAATAAGAATTAAATCGATGTCGAAAAACGTATTAATCCTTTTGTTAAAAATTATAAACAGAAATTGTATTTAAGATTTATACAAAATGATTGGACGATTATAACTTTTGGTAAAAACGTTTGATCGATCGATGAGTTACATGTAATTTTTCTCAGTCGACATTGTAAAACAAAATTTTTTGGACAAGTCATAATATAAATAACCAATCAGATGCTATTATGAATTTGTCCAGAACGTTGATTGGTTATTTATTACAAACGTGTAAGATAAATTATAAATAAATTTGAATAATTAAATAACGTAGAAATCGTTAGATCATTAAATATTGCTCGTAAAAAGTTTAAATGTATTTTATCATTTTCATATTTATCTATAAATAAATTTTGTTTATTAATAATATTGTTAATAAAATAGTAATCTGAAATATTGTTAATTAAACAGTAATCTGTTACATCGTGTATATATATATATATCAAAAACCAAATCTCATCTGCGTCTGCGCTCGTTATCATCGAATCTGTTTATAAAGAGTTAAGTCATCGGACTTTTAACTTTAGTAATACATTTACCGGCGTCTAAAGAACAGTAGCTCCTTTCTTATCATTTGCGGTGTATCTAAAACTTCGTTAAATTTTATTACTTCTACGTTTAATAATTTCATCAATTAGAAATATATTTGATGAGAGTTAATTTATATTTATAACAATTTTTTATTTAAAAAAAAAAAAAGTGATATTATATAATACATGCACGCATATATATTGTGAAGAATGTGGTTAATAATAATACTGTAAGTGATACTTAAGTTGAAAGTAAAAAAGAAAAAAAAAAAAAAAAAGATATATAAACAAACAAAAAAAACAAAAATATTACAGGTTCAATTTCACAGTATCTTTTTGTTTCTTTTCAAAAGAGTATATTTTTTCAACAAATTATTATTCCGTTCAAATGCCAATAATATACAATATAGATTTTTATTTACGTAAAAATTTAATAACGGTCTGTTAATTCTTAAGAAGACGCGAAAAAAAAGAATATTACAATTCAGAGATATAAGAGAAAATGTATACACGTATTTTAGAACGTGCCACTTTCGAAATGAACAAATTAGTGTTCAATTATTGTTTCAGTGCATCCAGTAAAATTTGTATTATGTATTTTAAATATTTTTTCTCTCTCCTTTTTGTTTTTTTTTTCTTCTTCTTTTTTTTTTTTTTTTTTTTTTTTTTTTTTTACTGTAACATTGCACCTCATTATTCCGTAATGATCTGACAAAATAAGCTAATGTAATGTTTAAACGTTGCAACGCAAGAGGATAAACAAAATGCATTAACGTGAATATTACATAAAAAAAAAAAAAAAAAAAAAAAAAAAAAAGAAAAGGATCACGTAAATTAGCAAAATTTTTGCGAATTAGATTTGTTTTCTTTACACTTTCAAGAACACGTGATTCTAGAAACTTAATCTTCCGTGTTTGCATAGGTTTTAGGTTTTTTTGTTTGCACGGTAAAATAGATGTTCGATAAGATAATATTCTTTAATACTTACGTTAGTTTCGTTTCTCACTTTTCTTATATATATATATATATATATATAAAAAAATTGATCACGATTCCTATGGATCATTTTTGAACGTAGCCACACAGATATAAATATATCTTTACGAATACAATTAATACTTAATGGAAATATTTGTTTATACAGGATGATAACATTCGAATCGCGAATGATGTTCTCACGCGCTTCCGCAAAAGATAACGAAACATTAGATTGTCATCGAATTAATTTGAATATTGAATTATCTGAATGCCATTTGAAAGAGATTGGACATCGACTTACATGTTTTGCTGGTATTGACGACAAATGGAAAACGGAGTCAGTAGTTAAATCATTATTTACTAATAACAAATAATAATAATAATAATAATAATAATAATAATAATAATAATAATAATAATAATAATAATAATAATAATAATAATAATAAAAGCAAAGAAACAACAAAAATTAAAACTGAACACACACACACAAACACACGACATATATATATATATATATACATATATATATAATTCATTTATATATCTTAAAAAAAAAAGAGAAGAAAAACAAAAAACAAAAGGAAAAAAATATTTTTGTTTAGAAATGAAACAGTAGAAAATCTTGTTCTATGCAATTGGCCAAATACAACTTTCGATCCTCAAGAAGCCTTGCAAGGATTTCCATTGTTACGAAAATTTAAAATAGCGAACAGTAATTTGACGAGATTGATGACACCTTTCCCCGAGGATTGTCAATTTCTTGAAGTAGGTAGAAAAAAAGTATATGCGATATGATAAATTAAAAATTAAATTATTGTATTATTTATATGCGTTTATCGTTCAATTGGAAATCGGATTATGATATAACGATTCGCGCTTTACGAGCACGGAATATTCGAATTTGTGAATTTAAAATTTCGGTCTTATTTCTTTCCTTTTTTTTTTTTTTTTTCTTTTTTGCTTCCTCGTTTCTTCTTTCCCGTCGAATTTTGGATATATAATATAAATGTACAGATAGCAGAGGGAACCACGTTTCTGTTTCGTCGTGTTTCTCTTGACAGAAAGTTAATCTAACTCATAACAAATTGGAACTACTGCCTGTGGATGTCTTTGCAAATCTTTCGAATTTAAGGATTGTCGATTTGAGATACAATTATTTGAAGGAGATCGATCTCAAAGGATTTAATGTACCGACGTTGAGCCAAGTTTATCTTTTTGGTGAGAATCGTAGATCGAATAAATTTTATTTGAAAATGCAATTGGGTAGAGAAGAAGAAGAAAAAAAAAAAAAAAAAAGAAAAGAAAGGAGAAAAAAAAAAGAAAAAGAAAGAAAAAAAAATTGATTAAAGATTTAAATAGGTAATCCTTTGAAATGCACCGAAAATATCTCCTGGATTCTCGATCTGAGAAATGGATCTTTCGCTGAGAAAATTGTTGATCGAGAAAAGTTACGTTGCTCTGTTCCATACAACGGAAGACCACTCGTACCAGTTGTAGAAATTATTATGGTAATATTTGATACTTTTTCATTTTCCTTAAATTGGATCGTTCGAAAAATTCGTAGAAAAACGTAAGAAGAGAATTAAAAATGTTGATATACCCATTAGCTAAAGATAAATATTTGATCGAGCATAAAATGTATGTATACGCGTATATCACTTTTTTTTTTTTCGATGAGATCACGTCAATTCTTTTTGCTTTTTCTTTTTTTTTTTTTTTTTTTTTTTTTTTCTTCCAGACAGGTCTCTTACAATCTCTTTCTTTAAATACATTGGATTTTGTTCGGCAATAAATCAATTTATATTAGTACTTTCTTTTTTTTTTTTTTTTTTTTGCGATTTTTTCTTTTTCTAAATAAATCTTAAAACTATCGCTTTCCAGATTATTCTGCGACAGAATAATGACTATTAATTGTTTAACAAAAAAAAAAAAACACCTACGAATTTTTCGAACAGTCCTGTAAAAAAAAAAATATACATATATATATATATGTACGTGCGCGTGTGTGTGTGTGTTTATAAAAAATGTAAAGGTACAAAATTATCTCAAATCTAATTGTTCATAGACATTGAAAGATGAATGCAAGAGAACATTATGCGACTGCGAATTGGTTTATGTAGTTGGACGAGGTGGTAAAAGGACATTAAAACAATTAATGGCCTTTGCTTCAGTTAATTGTAGTTATCGTAATTTAAACGAATTGCCAGAATTTTTACCAGCCAATACGACTACTCTACATTTGAATGGAAACAAGGTCTCATTATTTGAATTAAATAAATTACAATATATCATTCGAATAATTATTTCATAAGAGTTTAATGATCTTAGATAAAGGATTTGACACCTCTAGTGAAAAATCCAGTCTACAAACAAGTTTTGGATCTTTATCTAGATGACAATTTAGTCGAGTCCATTGTACAATTGGATGGTTCCTATTGGCTCGATCATTTTCGCCTTTTCAGTTTACGTGGAAATAAACTCTCAGACGTTTGTATTGACTATTAAATTAAGATCATTAGTATGGCCATTCATTATCTGTTGTTTTATTAGCTATTATGTTGAAATATTAGGGGAAAAAAAAAAAAAAGAAAAAAGAAAAAACATGACGATATTTAACGCGCCAATTAATCTCTTTTCTAGGCGAACCTAAATTCGTTATCTTTTTTTTTTTTTTTTTACATAGCCTTCATTTTGTTCTGATAATTTTATTATTAGCTCTTACGTTAAAATATTTCAAGGATGACAATATTTAACATGCTAATGAATCTCTGTTATAGACAAACTAAATATCGTTATAATTTATCTTTTTTTTTTTTTTTTTTTTTTTTTTTTTTTTTTTTTTTTTTTTTTTAATGTATGTATGTATATATATATATAGCCTTATTTAATTCTGGTATTGTATTATTAGCCGCCATATTGGAATATTTTCAAGATTTCTTGAACACCTGATAATATTTAACATGCTAATGAATCTCTTAGGCTAATAAGTTATAATTCTCGTAATTTATATTCTTTAGGTGCCAACTTATGCATTGGAGAATGTTTTGCTTCAAAGTGGTAGTGTAGCAAGATTATATCTTGGTAATAATCCGTGGAGATGCGATTGTCTTTTCACTCCTGGATTTCAGGTAATACGATCTACGTTATTGTTATTTATTATTATTATTATTATTATTATTATTATTATTTTCTATTATTTTTCATTTTCCTTTCTTTTAAAAATTAAACTTCTTAATGAAATGTTTGATATATCGACAATGTTCCATGAATTACAGGATCTATTGATTAGGTATACAAATTTAGTTCGAGATATAAACGAGGTCAAGTGTGCAGCTGTCAGAGGCGATGAGAATTCAAACAAACAGGTAACTTATTTGTTTATTTATCTAATTTATCGAAATATTTTATTTAGTCAAGAAAATGTCATTGTTTTCTTCTATTCTTTTTTTTCTTCTTTTTTTTTTTCCTTTTTTGCTTCGCAGATTCGTGACTTGACTCGAACAGAAATTTGTATTTCATCGGACGAAAACTCTTTGATTTATCCATTAGACATTTTAAATATTATATTGGCATTCCTGATATTTTTAATTATTGGCAAACTTTTGTACGATTATTGGTCGTTCAAAAAAACTGGAAAATTACCCTGGATAGTATCTAAAATACCATGAAAATTGTGTCGAGAACAGTTCTTTATATTTTTTTTTCGTTATTATCGAAATTTTTTTTTCATTTCTTAATCCTTAAATTTGTTTCTTATATCTCGTTATCGGAATATTTTTGATAAAATTGTTCAGCGGCAGCCTTTTTCGCATTATGACGGCTCACTCCTTCTCCTGCAGTTACACGAAATTGTTAATAATGAATGAAAATGTACGATATGTATATAATTATATATATATAAGAATAAATGCTGAATTATTAATACTTTTTTTACCTTCAACTACATGATTCAAAGCCATGCATTTAGCTACACACTTCACACCTTGATGCTTGTATTCCCTTTCGGTTATGTATCTTGGTGCAGATCCTCCCTTTTTTATACAAAGCATGTAAACTTTTCTTAAAGGCGTCTCAATTGTATCGTCGTTCCCAAAATTAATTATTTCCAATATCCTAGATAAAAATATATACACACACACACACACACACATACATATATATATATATATATATATATATACATCGTGAGAATTTTTTTTACATAAAAGTTCAGTTTTAATTTTTCTAATAAAATTTTAATTACTGTTCTCGAGATAATTCCAACAATTGTTTCATCTCTTTGTCGTTCATCTGATGATCAGCTATATTTTGCAATATTTTTTTGGCTATATTGTTTTTAGCCAGATCTTCTGTATCTCCACAGCCGGTTGCTGAAAAGAAAAGAAAAGAAAAGAAAAGAGAAGAAAAAAGGAAGAAAAAAAAAGAAAAGAAAAATAAATAAAACAAATGTCATACTCAAAAGACAAAATTTTTAGAGAAGGTCTAATAAATGCATGAACGTAATATAAAAATTAATAAAAAAAATAATAATAATACCAGAAAATTCAGATAATTTCCCGCTAATCACAAAACGATTGCATTTATTTTTCTCACAATGATAATCAATACTTATGTTACATTGATTAGCATATTCCTCGAGAATATCCCATGGTGTTCTCTTATTAATATTTTCATCGTCAGAGAACTGTAATAAAAATTTTTATACATTTACGATATTCGATCAAATTAATATATAATAATGAAATTATTATATGTAATAATAATAATTAACTGTTATTATTTTATCTCTTTCGTATATGCCAGTTATTTCAACATTTTTATAGATTTCCATCTCTTCTGAATCGTTTATAGTAGAAGAATGATTTTCTACGTTTATATTCTCATTCCAATCTCCCGAAGAATGTTTCTTTTCATTCTCTTGAATTTTTTCGACAATTTTTTTCGAATTCGACGGAGATTCTATCTGTTTTCGTACGTTTTCTTCACTTTTACATTCGTCAACGTTTTCTGAAATATACATATTTTTTTCTTTTTTACTTTTCTGTAATAAAATTTCTTTCGGATAATAAGAAAAAAAAAAAAGAAAAGAAAAAAAAAAAAAGAAAGAAAAATGAATAATAAGAAAATAAAGAAATAATTACTATTACTTTCCTTTCCATTTTCTTCCTCTTTTAAATCGTCTTTTGAGTTATTTGATTTTTGGCCAATCAAAGAGGATGGTTGATTAGACAAAATGGAGTCAAAATCTGTATCGACGGTGGTGATACTGCTTTTCGAAATTTGTGTTTCGACTGTGTTCGTCATGATTGCTACATCTTCAAAAACCTTTCATAAGATTTTTTTTTTATTTATCCATTAAGATTTTATTTATTCGTTTAAGATCAAGCAGATTTGATTTTATATGATACATATATCGAATAAACATACTTCAGCATCTTCTGGAAAAGATTCATCGCAAATCAATGAAATAACTTCGTCGGATTCATCGGAATCCGCGAAATTGTTTAAACTCGATACTTCTATAAATAAATTTTTTTATTATAAGTACAATATTAATTTTTATTCATACTAAACACTATTATACAACATATATTTTATTATATCAAATCATATTATAATTTATGATAGTATAATAATGAAAAGAAAAAACAAAAATAACTTGAAAATTATAGCATTATAATTTATATTGATATAATTATACTATCATAAATATAATTTAAACTTCGCATAGATTAAATTTTAAGATATAAATTCTATAATAATATTTTAACGAAAAAAAGTATATTGTGAATTTTAAATTAACGTGAGGTTATAGAATATTGATATTTGAATTTTAATATACTTGCATATCTCTCTTTCTCATACCAACTGATCTTCCATAAGGTTTTCTGAGCTGTCGTAAAAGATCATCCGCACGATCAATAACAGCTTCCATCTCGCAAAGAAGTGGCGCAGCATTTGGAAATCGTTTCGTTATCATTTTCCACAAGATGTCTGCATTCTCCATTTTTTGTAACGATTTCGGTGGACCAAATTCGTGAGATTTTAATGTCCCATCGTTGTCCAATTCTTCTGACATTTTAACTATTAAGATTTCTTTTCTCTTTTCTTCTTCTTCTTTTTTTTTTTCTTTATCTCCTTCAAAAAACTGATCTTAATTATATTAAAATAATGGATAATGAAATCCAGGAATACGTCAAACTTAACATTTTCTTTGATCGGTCTTGAACATAAGACGTCAATAAAATTAAAAACTAAAACGAACAAAAGACGATCGAATATTCGAAGATAATTATTATTTAAATAAAAAATAAAATAGAGAAGAAGTTAATGTAGATTCTTTTTTTCAATTTTCAATTGCTAAAATTTGAATATTATGCTCGCGCCTTGCTCTTCGATACTACGTAATTTCAATAAGGAACGACACTAACGATCCTATCGTTAAAGATAGTAACTACATATTGTATTGAGTTTGAAATTCTTTATAGGTTATGTATTATTATTAAAAAATGGCGGCAAACGTAATGGGCGGGAATTGCAGTGATCGTTAATTGCGCACGTCTTTGCGATAGTCTTTTCTTACAAAATAATAATTCATTTGTGATATAATTAATTAAAAATGAAGAAATCTCAGAATTTATCTCAGAAAAAGGTAAACGATTTTCTATCATTGAAATTATTATTATTTGTCGATGATCACACTAATATATATTAATTAATCGTTACGATTAGGGCAATATAATTATTGTATTTTATCATAGGTCTCGAAGAATCTAATTGCAAATAATTCACAAACAAAAATTAATTCATTTTTCTCAACTAATCGTGAATCTAATGAAAGTAAAAATATTCAAAATGAGGATGTAATTCTAGAGGTTGAAATTAAAAACAATGCCTCTAGTGACAATATTATTAAGAAACGAAAGAGATGTGACAGTTTAGATTCAGAATCTAATTCAAAAATGAAAAGTATTTGTTTTAATGATATCGATCAATCTTTCTTTAATGATAGTCTTAAAATCATAAATGCGAACAAAGAAAAAACTATAATGTCTAAGGAATGTAGTAATAATTCAGTGAATATATCTAACGTCAAAACAACAAATGTATTAAGTAATTCATTAAATGAATCTGAATGTATTATGAATGATATAATTGTCATTAATAACGAAGATACTATTTTAAATAATTGTCGTACTATAAAAGAAAACAATCAGAAAGAATCTCAATTTAATAGAAATTGTATCGATATAACAGAATCAACTAATATTTTCAATGACATAAATGATTGTGATGAAATAAATGCAGAAGATTTTGATGAAATATTTGAATGCGATTGGAATATAGATTCACAAATAAATTTAAATTCGTTTCAACGATGTGACATTATTGATTTGCAAAAGAATCCAAAATTTATGATCCTAAAAGTACAACATACAAGTTTAAAAACTTTTGCAACAGTAACATGTTCAGGATTTTGGTAGCTATATCAATTTTTATTGAATTCAAATCTTATTGATTTACATTATTTTGATGTTAATTTTATAATTCATTTTTTTTTTCTTTTTGTTAAATAAATTAAGGAAAGATATTCAGATTAAAGAAGGCGATGTTGTAATGATACAAGCCAAAAAAGATTCACAAAATTGGATTGTGGATAATGATCATGGTTATATTGTTATACAACCTGACACATTAATTTCTAGTACAACTATTGTAGGAGCATTACATTGTAACAGACGAGCAGTATTAAGTGAAATATTTAAAAAAATAGAATCATTACCTCATTTAATGTCTAGTCAAACAGCATTAACAATTGGAAGAATAGTTCATAGACTTTTACAAAAGGTATTTAAATTTTACTTTATAAATTTTTTAATTTCTTTTATTAATCTATAAAATATTTTCTATATATTTTAGTGTTTAATTGAAAATATTTATAAATTGTCTGATATTATGAAGATGGCAGAAAATGAATTACAGTCAAAAGATATAATACATATCCTTTACAGTTCTCAATCTTCATTTGAAAAATTTAAAGAAGAGATATTTTCATATGTACCAAAAATATCTGAATTTATTCAACATTATGTTCATGGTAAAAAATGAATGTCCATGAATATTAAATTAAATTATATTTATTTTAAATTATATTTAATTTAATCGAATCTTTTAAAATATAATTGAAATATTTTAGGTACAAAGCAAGAAGCAATAAGTAATGAAAAGAATAATTTTAAAGGTAAAATTTCTGAGATATATGATATTGAAGAAAATATTTGGTTACCTAAACTTGGGATTAAGGGAAAAGTTGATATAACGGTCGAAGTCAAAATTAATTCCCAAAAGAAAGTGATGCCTATTGAAATAAAAACAGGAAGACCATCTTTCTCTCTAGAACATAGAGGTCAAGTTATTTTATATATTATGATGATGGCTCTTACTGGACAAAACACAGAAAGTGGATTGTTATTATATCTTAGGTATTAAATAAATATATAAAAATTATAGGAGAATGTTCAAATATAATTAATTTAATTATATTAGAATTGATAATGAAAAATAATAATTTAATATTTATTCGATGTACAGAGATAACAATATACGTGAAATTAATTGTGGTCGTGCTGAAAAAAGAGATTTAATTTTATTAAGAAATACTCTAGCTGATTATTTCACTAAAACAAAAAACATGATCTTTCCATCTGACTTAAAGGATGAATTGAAAACTATGCCATTGCCAGAGCCTATAAATTATTATAATAGTTGTCTTAAATGTCCTTATAAAAATTTATGCTGTGCATATTTGAAAAAGGACGATACCTTAGAATTGCCCGAGTCTCATGGACTAGTTAAACTCAGTAAAGAAATTTTAAATGAATTTGAAAATAATCATATAGATTTTATTTTAAAATGGGTATCTCTTTTACAAATGGAAGAGAGCATACGAACCGAACAATATATTATGAAAGACATATGGACTCTAAAACCAGAGAAAAGGTAAATATCTTGATTATGGTGTATATTATAATATAAATGGATTTTAAAAACTTATTATTTATTTGTAGAGAAATGAAAGGAAAATGTATTAGCAATTTAAAAGTAATTGGGAAAGTTACAGAACAATATGACAAATATAAGCATTTGTTTGTACGCACAAATGAACAAGCTATAAGTATTAAAAATATTTGCACAGAATTTGTACAAAATGAATACGTTATTGTAAGTACAGATACACGAATAAATATATCATCTGGTTTTATAATACAGATAAAGAAAGATTCAATTACTGTTCTTTTGAATAAGTATGTATTAATCATTATAATATTTATGATATATTGTGATACGTCAAAAAAAAAAAAAGAAAAAAAAATCTTTTACATTTAATCATTTAATATTTTCAGTGATATTACAAAACGTAATGCAATTGGAAACTTTCATATTGATAAATATGCTAACACAAATTTATCATCAACCTTATTTGCAAATATTGGAGGCTTATTATATGATAATGAAGTATGCAAAAGATTAAGAAATATTATTATAGATAGGTACTACTTGAAAATTAATATATTTTTTTTAATTAAATTATATAAATATATATATGTATATAATATTAATATATCAATTTTAGGAAACCAGCAACATTTCTTGCACAATTATCACGTTCAATTATATTTAAAGTTGCAACAATATTGCAGCATTTAAATGAAGTTCAACAAAGAGCAATTCTTAAGTGCTTGGCTGCCAATGAATATGTTTTAATAAAAGGCATGCCAGGAACAGGAAAAACAGAGACAATTGTAACATTGATAGAAGTCCTATTTAAATTGGGCCTTTCAATAATAGTAACATCGCACACTAATAGCGCAGTAGATAATATTCTTTTGAAATTATTACATAAAAATATTGATTTTATACGATTAGGATCATCGTGTGTGATACATCCATTATTAAAAAATAAAAGTGAAGAATATTTAACATCAGATTGTACGTCGCTCGAGGAATTAGAATCAGTATATGCAAATAAGGTACTAGTAATTTTTTATTGGAAAAAAAATGTACAGATTTTTATATTAATATATATATATATATACATATATATTTTAGAAGATTGTAGGAGTTACTTGTTTTGGAGCTCATCATATAGTCTTTGAAAAAAGGACATTCGATGTATGTATCGTTGATGAAAGTACTCAAGTAACGCAACCAGCAATTTTAGGTCCATTATACAATGCAAATAAGTTTATTCTGGTAGGAGATCCCAATCAATTACCTCCTGTTATTAAAAACAAAACAGCTAGGTAAAATATATGTAGTTTTATATGATGAATGCATGTAATGTATTTTTTTCTTTCTTTCTTTTTTTATTTTCTTTTTATTTATTTATTTTTTTTTTTTTTTTTTTTTTTTTTTTTTGCAGAAATCTCGGTGCAGCAGAGTCTCTGTTTGAGAGATTAGATTCAAAAAATAATACTGTTGCTTTAACCGTACAATATAGAATGAACAAAAGTATTATGGATTTGATTAATAGATTAACATATAATGGTGAATTAAAGGCAGGCAATGAATCAATAGAAAATGCAACGTTTATATCATCAAATACGAGTGTAATTAAATGTTTCAAAAGTTACATTTTTTTTTCAGACAAGTCTAATTTTTTTTTTTTTTTTTTTTTTTTTTTTTTTTTAACAGAACATGCCTGCATAATGTTTCAGATATCATCGTCGAATGAGAGATGGGTAAGAGCAGTATTATCTCCTGCATTAAATGATTCTGTAATTATATTGGATACGGGTTGTACTCAAGATATGACTATAGATTTTATCCATAAAAAAGAAAATATTACAACCGATCAAGTGTGTTCTAATATTTGGGAAGCGGCTTTAATTTTATATCTACTTAAGGCTCTATTTCAGGTAATTTTATTATTATTATTATTATTAAAGTGAATTATTATTTCTCTTTTTGGTTTTTTTTTCTTTTTCTTCTTTCTTCTTCTTTATTGTTAACATAATTTATAATCAATTTATCTTTATAATATAGATCGGCATAAGCTCGGAACAAATTGGTATTATTGCGGCATATAAAGCGCAAGTTGTTTTAATAAAAAATCTGATAAATTCAGAAATAGAAGTAAATACTGTGGATCAATATCAAGGACGTGATAAGAGTATTATTTTCTATTCATGTGCAAAAAGTATCAAAAAGAAATTTGACGAATTGCAGGTATATCTATTATATATCTATTATAAATAAATGATTACGATTAATTACGATTAATTATTATTCTAATAATTTATTTATATATAGGATACTGGGATATTAGAAGATCAAAGACGTTTAACCGTAGCTATTACACGCGCAAAACATAAATTAATTATTATAGCAGATAGAAACACAATAAGCCGATATAAACCATTTATACAACTTTTTAATATAGTCCAAGTAAAGAACATAATCAATGTCAATGATTCTTCTTATGACTTTACTTGGGAATCAATCATCAAATCATTGAAGAAGGATATGTGTTGATGAACAATTGAACGAATGGAATATTATTATATTTAATAAGTAATCGCATGATTAATATGGAATGTTATAAAAATAATATTAATATTTTTTTTTTTTTTTTATACCATAGATTATTTTTATATTTTAACCTGCAAAGATTGTGATATAATTATTAATATTTCTAATAAAATATTAACATTTTTGACATTTACAATGGACAATAATGGAGAAAAAAGACAAAAAAAAAAAAAAAAAAGAAGAAAGAGAAATCTCTTCTCACATTTTTACATATTACGCATAAATAAAGAAGTTTCATTTAAATATTTAAACGCGTAGTTTTTTTCTTTTTTTTTTTTTTTTTTTTTATCTCTTCCGTTGAGTATTATATCAAACCTTCGAGATAGTTGATTGGTTGTCCTTTCGATTAGGACGATATCGATATATCGATGACAGGTATAACAATTGTTTAGTTGCAAACTTCTTACCATTGAATATATATTGAAATGAAATAATTCAAGGAATAAGAAACAATGACAATCAATTTTATGATATTAATTGGGAAGAAAAGAAGAAAAAAAAAAAACTAAGGATAAAACGAATTATGCGAATCGAATGATGAAAATCATAAAACGTAAAGTATTAAACGAGAAGTTGTCAGTCGAGATAAAAGAATCGAAAAATCGAATTGAAAGAAAGTTCGATAATTGATACGTTACTCGATTCGAGATGTTAGTGGCGCGCCAGCCTATGGTAAACTGCATCGCGTTACGAACATGGAAGAGTGGGGATATGTACTAACCAATGCGGGGAGTGAGGTAAAGGAGGGGAGAAGAAGGCGTCGTAGGAGTGGGGAGAGCGAAGAGGAAAGATGATCGCGGAGAGAAAGAGGTGCGGTGTTGCGTGACTGACTGCGAATCCGAGCGTGTGTGTTTGTTGTGTTGTAAGAGTTTTTTTTACCCCGCTTTTTGGAAAAAAAAGAGAAAGAAAGAAAGAAAAAAAAAAAGGAAATAATAATAATAATAATAATAATATTAATATTATTAATAATAATAATAATAAATAATAATAATAATAATAATAATAATAATAATAATAATAATAATAGTAATAACAACGTAACAAGAAGAATATAATTCATTGGTAAAGAGAAATTACGGTGAGTGTGTTTTAAAGAAGAAAAATGACGTCCTACATCCAAGTCGCCGAAGACGAGGGAGAAGAACCTATAGAGCTGCCTACCGAAGACGACAGCACACTCTTATTGACCACCCTGTCCGCTCAATTTCCCGGGACGTGTGGCCTTAAATATCGCAATCCAGAATCCCGGACGATGCGTGGTGTACGACTCGTTGAGGGACGGCTTCATCCACCTGAAAATGGTTGGGGCAAGGCGATCTATTTCTGTGTATTTCCGAAAGGTGTGTATCAGAGAGAGAGCAAGTGTGGCGTTAGGTGCTTTTAAGATGCCCGAAGCCTTTCCCCCTTGTACGTTTGGTGATGGCGTATATATCGTATCGTATGACCGTAAGACTAGGATCAAACGCGACAATTTTTTTTTTTTTTTTTTTTTTTTTTTTTTTTAATATACATATACACACATATATATATATATATATATATATATGTGTGTTTGCGCGCGCGTGTGTGTGTATGCATCATACATACATACATACATCATACATACATATATACATACATACCATGTTTCGACGAGTCCTCTGCTGCACGGCTTCGATCGAACATTCCTCGTTGATTCGTGCCATCGTACGTTTTTCGAACTAAATTTTCACGATTTTTTCATTATCTTATCCTACCAAGACTTACCTCCTTTTTCGTTTTCTTTTTCTACGCGCTTTCATACGATTTATCATCGTCTTATCTAGACGCTGTTATATCTCTTATTTTCTTTTCTCTCTCTCTCTCTCTCTCTCTCTCTCTCTTTCCCTCTCTCTTCATTTCCTTTCTCTCTCTCTCTCTCTCCCCTCTCGCTCTCTCTCTCTCTCTCTCTTTCTCTCTCGCTCCCTTTCTGTCTTTTTTTATTTTTTTTTTTTTTTTAATTTTTTTTCCTCTTTTAATGAATTCTTTCTTGAACTTCACACCTTTACATATCGATTCGAAATTATCTTCGCCGATTTTATTTTTCAAATCAAACGCGATAATTCGTCTAAGCTAATAAATCGGTATCTATTAACGCATGACCGGCATTATCGTGTTTTACCTTTTTCATTTTAATTTCTGTGATATTAAACTTACTTTATATTAATGATATATATATATATATATATATATATATATATATATATCGTTATGTATCATTAAATAATATTCTCTAAGCTATGTAATAAAGATATATCATTGTTCTTTACATTTTATTGTATTACAAATGATATTACTGGTGTATGGATAAAATGCGAATAATATTTTATGAAGATAAAGATTTGATGATCTCAGAGGAGAAACAAAAAAAGGAAAGAAAAAAGAAGAAGAAGAAATTTGTATTCTTTATCCTTCTTCTTTTTTCTTTTTTTCTAATTTTAATTTTAACTTTTTTAATTAAATATTAAAAAGGAAAGAAAAGAATTATATATTCGCATAAAAAATAGCTGGTACTGAAAAGATTACGAACATTTGTACCAGTGTTTCCCAAACTATTAAAAATCTGCTTATTCCTTGACTAACAAATAATTGGTATGTTTTCCATGGTGTTCATCAATATCATAATAGGTACAAATAACATCAAACTTGTAATGTATTCTTCATATTTTAATAAATTTTTACAGCTTTTAGCTCCTTGATCGTGCATCTGTACATCCTTGGCCATACCTACACTGTACATTCAACAGTTTGGTTAACACTGGTCTATGAGATTGTTAACAAAGCATAGCAATAGAAAACTAACCGATAGAAGTAAATGTTTGTGACATCTTTTCAGAAAACAAGCGTAAATCTGATGACAATTTGGAAAATTCCACAGCTAAGACAAAGAGAATGGAAACAAAGTTGCGTTGTACAGACTTGATCGTACTGGGCTTACCATGGAAAACTACCGAGCAGAACTTGAGGGAATATTTCGAGGCATTCGGTGAAGTTCTAATGGCACAAGTAAGTTGTATTACTTTTTGTTAATCCATTAATTATTTTATTTTGTCATAATAATTTTTTTTTTTTTTTTTTTTTTTTTGTGAATTTCTTTATTACATTATTTATATTTGGATACAAATAGATATGTTTCAATTGAAATTTATAATAATCGATCATATATCATCATCAACATTTTTTTGTAATACTTTACAAAATATGTATTAGGTAAAGAAGGATGCAAAATCTGGTCAGAGCAAAGGATTTGGATTCATACGATTTGGAAGCTATGAATCGCAGTTAAGATGTCTTGCTCAACGACACATGATAGATGGCAGGTGGTGTGATGTCAAGGTTCCGAATAGTAAGGTAAGAACAATAACAAAAGATAATAACTCTTCTTCTTTTTAACATTTATTAGTCATTTAAAATTATTTCCTTAAACTGCCATAAGAACTGTAAGTGCCCACATAGATACATAATTTGTACAAATGATCCTTAGCCCTGTACATATATTATAATAGTATATTTTGCTTTGTTTCATTTAAATATTAATTATATTTCACGTATATTTTATAAAGCGTATCTATGGCATTTTGATTACATAAAAGTGTTTTGCCTATGTGAGAAGATTATCTTTTTTAATGCATGCATTTTGAAAAATTATCATTGGCATATTATTTAAATATCAGAAAATCATAAGACGATATTAAAATAAGCAAAATAAAATGAAATATATTGATTATTCTCTTCTGACGTTTTCTTTTTTTATATTATTAATAATAATATAAAATTTAAATATTAATTTTTAAACAAATATTCTTTTAAACAAGTATCTTTATATTATATATGTACAGGTATAAGAATATGTACAAGTAAATCGCGTCATATGATATTTTGCAAAAAAAAAAATATGAAAAATGAATGCCAAAAAGTATTTCAAAAAAAGAAATAAAAAAAATAACAAAAAAAGATAAAAAAGAAAAAAGAACAAAAAAAAAAAAAAGAAAAGAAAGAAAAGAACAAAAAAAGAATAAAACGAATAGAAAAAAAAAAAAAAAGTAAAAAAGAATTTATCTTTCTTTTTAATTGCTATAGAACAACTTACAGAGGCACAATTTACTTTAGTAGTTCTGAACAATTATGTATACATATATATATATTTGTATTTGTAATACAGATATATGTATATGTATGTACGTATTTAAATATATATGTGTATCTATGTATTTTAATACATGAATACACATATATATGTCATGTGTATAATATAATATATACATATTATGTGTATATAAGATTATACACTCACTTGATATGGTGCAAATAGATGAATGCGTGAAACTTTATTCACATGTATGTGGTACACAGCAAGTTTGATATATTGATGGAAAAAAAAAAAAAAAAAAAGAAAAAAAAGAAAGAAAGAAAGAAAAAGTACATTGAAATATTTTTCTTGAAAAAATTATCATAGAAAAAGATAGAGAACAAAAGTAATCTTTTACATTTTTTTTGTTTGTTTGTTTGTTTGTTTTTTTTTTTTTTTTTTTTTTTTAAATTTTCAATATTATTGATAATACCATTTGATAATGTTACACAAATAAAAATACTGCTGCATGTTTTGTACATGTGAATTTAGTTTAATGATTCTAAGTGGTAAATTTATAAAGAGTAAATGCAAAATGTGTGTGTACGCGTGGATGTTAACTGAGTGTGAGATTATGTTGAAGAATCTTTGGGACATTTGTTTGTTTTCATTTGTATATAATACAGTATGCTTTTGACACAGAATAGTGTGAAAATCTTGGAATGTTTTGAGATTGAAGTTGTCAGTTTAGACGTGGATGTATGGTTAAATTATATGAATTTCCGAGTCATAAGTTCTTCAAGTAACATTATATGTATTATAATCTTTATCCTTTTGAAGAAACGTAGTATAATATGTTAATTTTCATATCAGTGATGATTCTTTATAACACCATTTAACTCATGAGTTAGAAGAAAATTAAAAAAAAAAAAAAAAAAAAAAGAAAACAAAAAAAGAATTAAATGCTGTCTTAATCGTGTTTATTTTCAAGTCAGGGATATTGGAAAACAATCAACAGTGCACCTAAACACTTTCAATAAAAAAAAAATAAATAAAAAAAAAAAAAAAAAAAATTAAAAAAAAGAAATAAAAAAATAAAAAAAGAAAAAAGAAAAAAAAATGTAAAGTGTGTTAAAAGCTGAAAGATGATTCATGATACGATAAACGTTTGCATGGCGTTAAATGTATGATTTCTGAAGTACAAGGAATATTGTAATGAGTATGATCTTGTGTGATAGTGTGCGTGAGTGAACAAATTTTTTATCCACATATGATGTACGACTATAGTACTTATCTATTTCACAGTTATTTCGTTGGTTTCTATATAGTACAATGATTATTTTACTTTAATAACAAAAAAAAAGAAAAAAAAAAGAGAGAAAAAGAAATAGTATTATTTGCTACAGTTTTCAGAACATTATAGATTTATAAATGCTGTGGGGTTTCGTATACATTTAAAAAATAGAGCATTTAAAAGCTCCAAAAAAAAAAAAAAAAAAAAAAAAAAAAGAAAAAAAAAAGAAAAGAAAACATTAGCGATGTTAAGTATGATTTTAGTGTATCATCATGATATCCAGAAATGTATAAACATTATGAAACATCATATCCAGACTTACTCATTCAATATAAGTTTCATGATATCCATCACTGTAATAATGTGCATTATTTTGTTCATATATACAATGGTATAATGTTATTGCTACAACATAATTTCGTTGAACTGGTCATTATAAATTATGTGGAATGATACTATAAACTACGTTTTTTAAAGTTGCTGCGATGTGAGAGTGCGTATGTGTGTGTGTCAATTTACAGATGAAATAGTATGTTATTGTCGAGGGCTGGTGTGTCTGGTTCCAGAATATTGATGGCTTAATGATGGCTCGTCAGTATGATACGAGCAAACACAATGAATGCTACCGACCTATTCCGGTTCATACGCCAAGTAGTCGACGGATACCTGTGGCAAAAACGTATGTGAATGTGAATTCATCAGATACAGGAAATATGCCGAGATATGAGTCGGAGTATGACTATAAAACAACGCATTATCCGTCGTATCCACCGAATTATCCCTATGACGATAATAAATATAAATATGAAGGACAAAGTTATAATGCATATGAAAAACCTAATTATTCTACGTATGAGGATCCAGGATACGATAATAGAAACTATATGGTGTCTCACGCAACGACTCCCAATTCAACTTATCCTTCTGATGCAGAATATTCCAGATATCCAAATTATGAAGGTCGTGCGACATATTCTATTATGGAAACACCAGATTATTCAGAAAAAGGCAGATATAATTATGGATACGATAGAAGTTATTATGATGCAGATGGTAGATATGTTTCCGCTGATTGTAGATATCCTTCAGATGTTCGGTATTCAGAAGTAAGACACGCTGAAAGTAGAAGCGTTACTGAAAATAGAGAAACAGATTGTAGATATACAGTGGACAATCGTGATATAGATAGAAGGTATACTGTGGATGGTAGAGAATCTGATAGCAGATATCCAATTGAAAATAGAGAAGTTGACAGCAGATATGCAGTTGATGGCAGAGAAGTGGATAGTAGATTTGCAGATACTACAAGATATCCAACAAAAGAAAATTACTACGATCGCTATTACAAGCATCGACCATCGAGGGATCACCATGTTTCGGATATGTCAAGATACTGATGAGTTTTGTTACTACCGTAAATACATAAGTCATGGTTCAATGGGAATATCAAGTCACAGATTGTAATATAATTTGTGACTTCTTTTTTTTTTTTATTTTTTATTTTTTTTTTTTTTTTTTATTTTTATTATTATTATTATTTTTTTTTTTTCACCTTGTATAACGAAATCTTGTGTAAATATTCACTGTTTTGTCATTGAATATATCAATATTCTAATTGAGCTATAATTGTTGCTAATAAGAAAACAAAAAATATATATATATACATACATATATATATATATATGTATGTATATATACATATATATATATATATACATACATATAATATATATATATATATATATGTATATATATACATACATATAATATATATATATATATATATATATGTATATATATATTAGGAATAGTATTGATAATGCTAATAATAATAATTAAAATATAAAGTAAACGAAATTATGATAACATTCTTCGATATAATTATCCATTTAATTATTTTTCTAGGCAATATATTTTATTCTCCTTTATTAGTATAAATATTTATGTAATTCTATTGTTAGCATGAAATTTATGTGCTTTTGAAAAGAACTTATGTTTGACGTACTATGTTTTAGCAATGTAAATATCTTCAAATATAATGCTTGCTTCTTCAATATTT
This sequence comes from Vespa velutina, assembly GCF_912470025.1. Classification (NCBI taxonomy): domain Eukaryota; kingdom Metazoa; phylum Arthropoda; class Insecta; order Hymenoptera; family Vespidae; genus Vespa; species Vespa velutina. Next base: position 2,820,404 of record NC_062211.1, read on the forward strand.
TTCAAGTATGATGTTATACCCATTGATACTATTGATTCAATTCATTGTTATTTATAAAAAATGTCATATGAAAACAAAAGAAGATATATTTCTAGATATGTTTGTATACTTTAGATATTGTTTTTCTTTTAATTTTTTTTTCTTTCTTTTTCTTTTAATTTTTTTCTTTCTTTCTTTTTTTTTTTTTTTTTTTTTTTTTTTTTTTTTTTTTTTTTTTAAATCAATAATTTTTTTTATAAATTGATCAAAAATTAAATAATATTATTTTACTGAGTAAAATTAATTACAAAAAAATTCTAATCGCAATAGCATTTGAAGAAAAAGAAAAAAAAAACTAAAACCAAAAAAGAAGGTGTATATGAAATATTCTCATTGATCTATGACCTTTGGTAAAAATAGCAGAAATATTTTTTAATGAGACTAGTAATGCTTTAGTCTTCACAATAATATTTTTATTTTGTCATATATGTGTTGATTCGTATTAAGATAATGTAACATAGCATGAGATTCAGCATTTTACATAAAAAGAAAAATATACAGACAAGATATTGTACAGATTTATGCATGAATTTACAAGGTAATAGTATCAAAATAATGATAAAGTGCAGGGATCTAAATGTAAATCGAAAGGCAGTACCTTTTTGAATTTTTAATGAGATAAATATCTGTTGTAAAATTTATATAAAACTTGTTGTTGGTGCAGATTAATCGGTATTGATGCATCAATGAAAATAATCATAAAATATTCGGTGTGAATAAGTAAACAAGATAAAAAAATAAAAATGTTTAGCAAAAAAGAAAAAAAAAAAAAAAAGAAAATAAAGAAAAGAAAAAAAATAAATAAATAAAAGTAAAGTAAAAGTAAAAGTAAAAGTAAAAGTAAAGTAAAGAAAAAAAATGAGACTAATGAATAATACAATCGATTTGTTTTTTCAAAGTAAAATCTTTTGCGTGTCGCTTATTGATTTTTGATTTATTTAGAGACTGTGAATAATGTGCACTGTACACAAGTTTTAGTGGATAAAATGTGAATATGTTGTATATGATTGACTGATTGTGCGTTTGTGCGTAGGAGGGAATGATTCAGCAAGTACCCTGCAAGGTATTCGTGGGACGCTGTACAGAAGACCTAACCGCAGACGATCTACGCGACTATTTCTCCAAATTTGGTGAAGTTACGGACGTGTTCATCCCAAAACCTTTTCGCGCATTTTCATTTGTTACTTTCCTAGACCCAGAAGTGGCTCAATCTCTCTGCGGAGAAGACCACATTATAAAAGGAGTTTCCGTTCATGTCTCTAATGCAGCCCCGAAATCAGACGGAATTAATAAGAATTTTAATAACCAAGTGAATTCAAACGTACGTGGTAGGGGAGCACCTGGACCGGTAGAAAACAATGTACAGGGAAACTATCAGGGAAACAGGTACATGGGCCATTCGGGTAATAACATGGGTCCAAACGGTTGGAACAATCCAGGCAATAGAGGTAATTTGGATATGCCTAATCTTCAGGCATTGGGCATTACCGGTCAGAATAATGGCGGAGGCGGCGGCGGTGGATTATCCAATCCATTGGCAATGGGAGGCTTAAATTTATCGGCATTACCAGTAAATCCTGCGTTAGTGGCGGCTGCATTGAATCAAGCATCCTGGGGACTAATCGGTAATCTTCAGAATCAGGGAAACGATCAAGGATATTCAAATCAACCAGGGCCCCCAGGTCAACCACCTTCAGGAAATAATAGTATCGGTAATAGCGGTAATTCTGGGTTTCTTAGTTGGATGAATCAAGGGGGAGGCGATGGTAATACGGGTAATCCTGGTACTGGTGGTCCTGGTCCAAATAATCCAAACGCCTCCCAGGGTGCTTGGCAAAATCATCCAGGTCAACGTGATCAAAAATCGAATACATTTCTCAAATACGATTAAACTCGGTCGGGACTCCGAGTTTATTCGTAGAAGGAGGGTCCGTTCCTTTAGTCCCGAAGTACTAATGTTGAAGAACAGCAAAGGTCAGGAAGTTTTAAGGGTACAAAGCAAACGATTTACAAAAAGAACCAAAGCTTTCAGTGACATTACGATAGAAAAGGACGGCTATATTGTATGATCGTGCGCCGTAATGTGATCGGTTCATAATAGAGTGTGTCGGATGATACTTTCGAATCATTGCACGTCATTACTTCAAAAACAAAACAAAAAAAAAAAAACAAAAAAAAAACAAAACAAAAAAAAAGAAAAAAAGAAAAGAAAAAAAAAGTAAAAGATATACTATGACCCTCTCACTCTCTTACTGGCTTGAGAAATTAGCACAATAGCTTTCACGAATGATACGGCCTGCATGTCTCTTACGGATAGCTTTGATCATCTAAACGTGCAAATATGTGTGGTCTTCTATACGCGTGTGATCTAACTGAGTTGAGTAAAGTGCATTGGAGAAAGATAGATGATTGTGAAACTTTTGTAATGAGAGATAGATGAGATTATGTAGTGTTTAACGTATATGTGTCTGAGGTAACATAATGATTGATGCAGAGTGTTTAATGTAAAAATATGAAGTAAGTTAGTGGAACTTAATAATATAATTATATTTTAACTTACCAATAATAGTTCATTGAGTGATTATATAGGAGTTATATAGCTTAATGAAGTAATAGGTTGCTGATGAATAAGTTGTATCCTCACATTGATAATTTACATATTTTTCTTGTACAGATAACAGAAATAGTTAATTGATTTCAAATAGCCATTTCAAATTTTCATTCTATCAAATATTTTATAATGTTGCAGCATTATATACAGATATATACATATTTATATATATATATATATGTATCTATGTATGTATATATATATATATATGTATCTATGTGTATATAGATATATATATCTATGTGTATATATATGTATATATATATATATATATATATATATATATATATATATATATCTTAAATCGGTCACATAATGTGAGCTGCACGTTTATTAATAATCAAATATATTAAGTTCCGATGATTTCTTAATTCCATTAAACATTATGAATGCTTGAATACACTGCATATAGATTAAATATCTTTGTCATAATTTTATATGTGACCACATCATTGAAAAATCATTCTTACATATATATTTTTTAATTATTGTACAAGATAAAATAATTGAGAACTTTCTTCTGAAGAAATGAAGTGCATTGAGACTTTCTCTGGGTATATGTGTTGTGCGTTCTTTCATATATACTTACACGTACATATAAAATAGTGACGTACAACTTTATGGGTATTTGTTGTCATTAAATATTTTCATTATTCACACATATAACATATTTGAGCATAATAGTTGTTATTTGCATTGATTAATGCAAAATATGCTCTTATGTTTGACAATTACCCTTATAAAATTATACATATAGAAAGTTTGTTTCATGTGCATACTTTTTTCTTTTTTCTTTTTACTTCTTCTTCTTCTTTTTTTTTTTTTTTCCTTTTCTTTTTTTTTACGGATATAAAATATATCGTCCAGAATTAAAAAAAAAAAAAAAAAAAAAAAGAAATTATATTAGAGAATAACTGTTTCTAATGAATACTATTTACTTAGGGTGGAAGTGAGTGGGTGTGTAGTCAGGATATGCGTGAGGCTGCGTATAGTTTGGTCGCAGCTACCTGAGATTTGCATAAAGTTGTTTACATTTTTCGTAATATTTAGTGCGACACACAAACAATTATTACGTGTGCGAGTATGATTAGTATTTTACATTGGTGTGCGGGTGTGTCAAAATTATTGATTGATTGTGTGTGAAAGGAAGCATTTGGATTGGTAGTTGTTTCAATTGAATGAGTCGAGTAAATTCAAGGATTTTATAATTCTCTAGTGCTTCAAATTTTGAAGGAAAGTTTTGTGATGAAAGACTTGATAATTCTCTTTCTCTAAAGGACAATTTTGCAGGTCATGGGTGTTTGTTTTCCAAAGATCAGAATAAACAATGAATTTCACAATTCACAATTGTAGTCAATAACTTTAACATACAAAAAAGATGATGGCGCAAGAAACTTTAGAAAAGCATATATTTCATAATCTCACTGTATGTTTCATTGAAGTTATCTAGATCTGCTATTCCAGAATGCTAATATCTTATGATTACATTGTCGAAAAATAAAAAAATCCTTATACATCATCTTTCACTGTTGTGCTATTTATTTGATAAATAAACATTGATGCAGCAAAATGCACCTTACTTGGCTTATATTAATATTTGTACTTCTCTAATATCATCTAGAGAGTACGAATCTTTTAATAAATAGTATGTAAAGGTGCTTTTACTGTAGCACTGGTTATACAAAAATTTAATGTAAATCACCCAATTTACACTGTTTCCTTCTTTACGATGAAATCTATTTCTTTTTTTTGCCTTTCCCCAAACTTCATAGAGAAACACTCAGTTTACTTTGAAAAGTCTAACATTCTCATCACTTTTTATTCAATGCAGGGATAATTTCATAGAGTTTGAATCTTTTTCTGAATCGGTGTTTGTGTGTATGTCGATGAATGATTTTGTTAATAGTGATTGACTATGAGAATTACAGGCATGAAATGTTGAAAGAAGTGTATTTAACATGAGAAAGAAAAAGGAAAAAAAAAAGATGTTTGTTTAATGAATGAATAATGTGAGATGAGCAGTGAGTTATATTTCAAGTCATTTGAATGATGCACAGTCATTTGTGTGTTTGATATGTCTTTTTGGCTGATGTGTTTGAGTGTTTATATAGATAATGGGAAATGAAATCGATAAAATGTTAAATAGAATTTATTTGTTGAAGTTCTAGATTTATAATCTGTAAGCCATATTTAACATACGAAGACTGTAGCAGAAGGAAACTTTTCAAATACAGTTTGCGAATATTTTCTAGTCTATTAAAAATAATGCCTGATTTATTTCAAATCATTAGTTGAATATGAATGAATAATATGTAAGATTTGTCGTACACACATTCAGCGAAAAATAGCATAACATCAATAATTCTTACAGTTATTTCTTTATATAGGGCATTATTCATATAATTTAATATCTCCCTTATGATTTTATCAAGTGCATGATTGTAGTGAGTATTAATAGACCAGCTATATAGAAATTAGGAAAAAGTGAAAGTGATTATTAATGGGAAGCATGTCTTGAGTAATAAAAAAAAAAAAAAAAAAAAAAAAAAAAAAAAAAAGAAAAGAAAAAAAAACAAAATCGAATGCAGATTTTTCATGATGTTTGTAAATAACTGTAAAGAATTGTAATATTGTACACGCATTTGATATTCTCATCTCTTAAATGATTGCGATGAAAGAAAGAATGAGCAGTGAATGGGTTATTGATTCTAACGATGAACAGTGTGTATTTTTTAAGAAACCATCTTTACAAGAATGTTCTGTAATTTAAGTTTCTTTTCTTTTTCTTTTTTTTATCTGATAAGCAATATTGAAATTCAATACATATATACATGCATATATATATTTTTTTTTTTATGGTATTCAAAGGACAAATCATTGTAATGTAATAAATATATTTAAAATTATCGTTATAATCAAAAACCCTCAAACCAGTAAATAAAAATTCTTGACACGGACTTTTTTGAAACAATTCGTGCAATATTAAAAGATTCTTTTCCATTACTTTAATTTTTATTTTCATATAATATAGTACTGAACGTTAGAAAATACAGTTATTACTTCAGCATCTTGAAATCGGTAATTATTGTTTAAAATAATAATAATAAAAAAAAAAAGGATAGAAAATGAAGGGAGAGAGAGAGAGAGAGAGAAAAAGAGAGCGAGAGAGAGAGAGAGAGAGAGAAAAGAAAGAAATAAAAAAAGTAATCAAATGATTATGTAAATCTTGCGAAAATAAATACAAAAATGGTTATCGTGAGTCGATTTTTATAAATGAGAAATTGATTGCGTTTTGAATAAGAAGACTGAGCGAGGTCTGTAAACAATATATATGAATGAAAAATGAACGTAATGATTCCCTAATTTTACATTTCGTTATCTCGAAACGTGTATTCTCGTATGAAATAATAAAATGAAAGTTAACGAAAACGAAACTTGTGACAAAATATGTTTATATATATATATCATGTAAACAGTTTCATTCGTTTAACTTTTGTTAATCGTTTGTTTCGAGTTGCATACGCGTCGAGTACGAAATGTATGTTAATAAACTCTCTATAACTGAATTTGGAAATTTATATGAAAGTTTATGTGAAAAAATTTATTCTATTAATTGCATTAAATTATATCTAAAATATTTATATATAACTAATTACATATAACTGTAGTTTATACTTGATAAAAATTAATTTTCTATGATATTAATTAATAATTAATATTTCGACGATAAAATGTAATAGGATTGAATGTCTGTGGATTTTAAAGTTACATAAAGTTATAGAGAGTTATAAGGGACTTACAAACAAATAAACAAACAAACAAAATATTTCAAACATTCTTGGCATTACTTATTCATTTCAAATAAATTTTATTTCGATTCGTTAGAGTATTGATTACAATAATCTTTAATTTATATTAAAATAATGATTTATGTCTATAATGTTTGAAAATTGGCGTACATTGCTGTAAAGAAGATATCTTCTTTCAGAATATTGTATTTAATTACAGACCAGTAATTCTATTGATGAAAAATTGTGAAGAAGAGAAATAGATAGATACAGAAAGAGAGAGAGAGAGAGAGAGAGAGATAGAGTGTGTGTGTGTGTTACAAAGAGTACGTTATTTATTATAATCGTATGCAAACAATTTAATTACAAAGAAAAAAAAGAAATCAGTTTGACTAATTCATGAGAGTTTATGGAAATGTTTCCAATATGAATTCTTAAGATACTTCTTTTTTTTTTTTTTTTTGGGTATGTGGTAATAATTATGTCGCCTCTAATTATGTCCTTCTTATTTAACGTGCAAATTTTGTATCATTGACATTGATGTAAATATCGAGTGAAAGAGGAAAGAAAATAGGAAGTGAGAAAAGTGCGAGAATGGATTTTTTTTTTTTTTTTTTTTTTTTTTTTTTTTTTCTTTCTTTTTTTTTTTCTTCCGATTAAGCGACACACGACCTTATTCTGCTCCTTTATTAATATTTCCGATAATGAGCATAGAGAATGTGAAGTTTGCTCGCTAAGTATGTTGAGATAAATAAACGTGGAGATATTAATTGAATAGTTTCGATATATATATATATATTTTTTTTTTATCGTATATGTTTCAAAGATTTTTTTTCTCAATATCATAATTGAATTTGAAATTGTTCGATGTTCATTCATGAATACGAAAGGAAAGAGTCGAGATTATTTTCTTTGTATTATTAATTATAATGAACATATTAAGTATGTTTGGTCGTATTAATATTTATGTCGTATGAAAGATTTTTCATAATTATTATCTCTATGAGGATTTATAGGACATAGGAGATTTGTTTTATCTCATAAGATTGCAACTATTACTGTTGCATTGTCACACCCGCATTATTCTTCTTTTTCTAATATCTTCATTCTAATATTTATAGGAGAATAAAATATTTGTAATCACAACAAGTAGAAAAATTACAGGTGAAACTGTGGAATTCAACTGCCTGCTATCCTGAATTTCCTTACTAAAGTTTTTTCTTCTAGGATACGACCAATGAGATATGTCATTTTAATGGAATACAATTCAATTTCCATTGACTTGATGATTTCCAATAGTTTCCTTTTATTTTATTTTTTTAGTACAATCTTTAAGATATTATTTTTAAATTTGAAAATTAACAATGAGGATTCCAGTATACAATTAATTTAAAAAAAAAAAAAAATAATAATAATAATAATAAAAAATAAAAAAATAAAAAATTAAAGAAAGGGAGTGAGGGAGAGAGAGAGAGAGAAAGAGAGAGAAAGAGCGAGAGAGAGAGAGAAAGAGCGAAAGAAAGGGAGAGAGAGGTGAGAGAAGTGAGAGAGAAAGAAAAAAGAAGTTTACGTGAAATACTTGGATGTGCTGCGCCAGCTCGAGAGAAGTTGTATTAGACGTTGAGAGCGAATGGATTTGAAAGCATGGATTTTTTCGTAAGCGTGTTGTCAAGTTATGATATTTAATCAGAAATATATAAAAGAAATAGTTTTTCAAAAGGGGTCACAGATTTGTTATAAATTTCTTCTTTTTCAGGCATCAACTCCTACATGCAAATGGATAATCTTCTGTAACACGCAAAATGTACATACGAAATTGCAATACCAGATGCCAGAGAGAAGGGAAACTTATACTTGACCAAAAGTATTTTATAATTCTCGGAATTCGTGGTAAGTATGTCTTTAAATTATTCCATTAATTTTATTTCTCTCTCTCTCTTTCTCTCTCTCTCTTTTTTTTTTTACTTTTTTTTCTTTCTTCCTTCTTTTTTCTTTATCTTTTTTTTTTTTTTTTTTTTTTTTCCCTTTTCTTTTCTTACCAGTAGATTTATGTTATCTTTTTGTTGCTCAGGTCTGCTTATAACTAAAACGAGACAATTCATTGGTACATGATGATGAAGAATCTTAGATGTAATGTTTAGTATTTTTAAGCACATAAATTACTTCGTCTGAATAGTAATTATTTATTGGAAAAGTCAAAATTGATCAGTATTAAATTATTCTATTTAACTAAATTTTTATTATTACTTTTTGTTGTTGTTATTGGATTCTGTTTATAATTAATGACAATTTATTTTTATATGACGAAGAAGGATCTTATTAATTATTTGAAAAATATTTGTAAAATATTTTTCAATTAGCACAATATATTGAAATATATAAAAATTTGATAAATATTATTTATCATAACTCACGTCAAAATGAAACAGACATTGCCATAGATTATTTAATCTTTTGTAACTATGATTCAATTTTTACAGAAAATTTTGATTTCTTTTTTTATAATTAATATTTAATATATTATTTTATACGATGAATAGATTAAACAAATATATATATATATATATATATATATATATATATATATATATATATTTAAAATTGTTTACCACATTTTTTTATTGATATTCAATTTTATACAAATGTTTATGATAAAATTAACGCCACATTGAAAATAATTTTTCAATTTATATATGAAATTTTTAATTAAATATCTTCGTATATTACATAAATATTTTGTAAAATTTCACCGAGATCGATTCAATAATTTCATTAATTTTTAACATGAAAAAAGTATTTTTCAATTAAATTATCACCATTTTGGCAATTGTCAAGCGAACAGTTCGAAATTTTAGAAAATAGTAACAATAATGTGTCCGAGATTTAATTATATTTGATTTAATCATATATATATATACGTATAAATAGATTTAGAAAACGTCATGATTAGTGTAGAATTTCAAATATAATCTTTTTAATAATTCTTTCAAACATATAAACATATAAAACTTTAATGTTTTCGCTTACAATATATAATACGTATAGCGATGAAGTGGTAATAATATTATTTAGAAAAATTAGAAATACATTCTAATCACTCAAAATATATCTATCTTTAAATCTTCATTAAATCTGCCAAGTAATGTAGATTTTAAATGGTTCGAAAATAATTGACACATAAAGAATAATTAACAATCGTGACAAAATATTATTAATAATACGTGCGAGATTACATCACATCAGGTACATGTACGTATATATGTATGTAAAGAAAATTACATATTTATATATGTACAGTAACATGAGAAGTGATCTTTTTATTGCATTTATTTAAATCTTTATATAGAGCTATAATGACAATAAGATAGCTAAAAAATAAAAGACGAAAAAACCTGATCATTTCTTAAAAATTTTCAAAAAAAGTTTTTCGACTGTTTGAAAATTACATTTAAAAATGATCATTTTCTAGACAGGAGAAATCACTTATTTATTTTTTTTTTTTTTTTTTTTTTTTTTTTTTTTCTTTTTTTTTTCTTTCTAAAATCGGAAAAGATAATCTCTTGTATTAATCTTTTATCTGTCTAATGAGCCCTTGATCATTACAATCAAATTAGAATTACGATAAGGAAAAATGATGACGTTAATCCTCACAAATACATTTGATCAAAGCACATCGTAGCGTTACTTTCAGAAAACTTTTAGAAACTTAATTTCTAAAAGAATCTTACTTTAGGAAATTTCTTCAAAGAAACTTACGCACTGGTATCCACTCAAACAAGTAGCGTAGTAACATGGTCACATGACTACGTGATCACATGCTCATATGATTATCTATGCCTCAATGTTTAATCATAGTGTTACTTTTAGAAAACTTCTAAAAACTTCTTTTCTAAAAGAAATTTACTTTAGGAAGAAAAACTTACTTTATGAAGTTTCTTAAAGGAAACTCATTATCTTATTAAAATCGACAATACAAGTAGCGTAGTTACATGATCACGTGGTTACGTTGTCACGTGGTTACGTTGTCACGTGGTTACGTGGTCACGTGCTCATATGTATATCATGTCGCCATGTTTTTAATCATAGCATTGCTTTTAGGAAACTTTTAGAAATTTACTTTCTGAAAGAAATTTACTTTAGGAAGAAAAACTTAATTTATGAAGTTTCTTAGAAGGAACTCATTAACATATTAAAATCGACAATACAAGTAGCACAGTTACGTGGTCATCTGGTTACGTGGTCACGGGCTCATATATATATATATATATATATCTATGTCGCCATGTTTAATCATAGTGTTATTTTTAGGTAACTTTTAGAAACTTAGTTTCTAAAAGAAACTTACTTCATAAAGTTTCTTAGAAGAAACTTATTTACTAGTTGGAACAAGAAATACAAGTAGCGTAGTTACGTGGTCACATGCTCATATGTATATCTATGCCGCCATGTTTGATCATAAGCCAATAAACTTTTTAAAAAAATAAAAGATCGTCGTTCAAGTATTGCGATATTGCTTAAGATGAGCTGATATTGAGCAAATATAAATATTAGTAAAAATTGTGCTGATCTAATCAAATATACATGGAGCGAGTGCAAAATCTACATATGGTTTATATGTTTGCTACTTTAAAAATTACAAAAAAAAAAAAAACAATAAATAAATAAAGAATACAATGCTTGATGTAGTACTATATAATATCAATGTTTCGACTATATAATAAAATAGTTCGAAAAAAATTAACACATGAACCGCAAATAACAATCGGAGTAACGATAAAAAAATATTTGTAATATTTTTCAATTAACACAATATACTAAAGTATATACAAATTTAATAAATATTATTTATTGTAATACTTATGTTAAAATGAAAGAGACATTGCCATAGATTATTTAATCTTTTGTAACTATGATTCAATTTCTACAGAAAATTTTGATTTCTTTTTTTATAATTAATATTTAATATATTATTTTATACCATATTTTTTTGTTGATTTTCAACTTTACAGAAATGTTTATGATAAAATTAATGCCATATTGAAAATAATCTGTCAATTTTTATGTGAAATTTTTAATTAAGGATCTTCCTATATTACATAAATATTCTGTAAAATTTCATCGAGATCGATTCAATAATTTTATTAATTTTTAACGTAAAAAAAATATTTTTCAATTAAATTGTCACCATTTTGGCAATTGTCAAGCGAACAGTTTGAAATTTTAGAAAATAGTAACAATAATGTGTCCGAGATTTAATTATATTTGATTTAATCAATTTTTTATTATTATCGAAGAACATTTAATCATATATATATATACGTATAAATAGGTTTAGAAAACGTCATAATTAGTGTAGAATTTCAAATATAATCTTTTTAATAATTCTTTCAAACATATAAACATATAAAACTTTAATGTTTTCACTTACAATATATAATACGTATAGCGATGAAGTGGTAATAATATTATTTAGAAAAATTAGAAATACATTCTAATCACTCAGAATATATCTATCTATAAATCTTCATTAAATCTGTCAAGTAACATAGATTTTAAATGGTTCGAAAATAATTGACACATAAAAAATAAATAACAATCGTAACAAAATATTATTAATAATATGTGCGAGATTACGTCACATCAGGTACATGTACGTATATATATATATATATGTAAAAAAGCATTACATATTTATATATGTACAATAACATGAGAAGTGATCTCTTTTATTGCATTTATTTATATCTTTATATAGAGCTATAATGACAACAAGATAGCTAAAAAATAAAAGATGAAAAAACCTGATCATTTCTTAAAAATTTTCAAAAAAAGTTTCTCGACTGCTTGAAAATTAGATTTAAAAATGATCATTTTCTAGGCAGGAGAAATCACTTTTTTTTTTCTTTTTCTTTCTAAAATCGAAGAAGATAATTTCTTGTATTAATCTTTTATCTTTCTAATGAGTCCTTAATCATTAAAATCAAATTAGAATTACGTTAAGAAAAAATGATGACGTTAACCCTCGCAAATACATTTGATCGAAGCACATCGTAGTGTTATTTTTAGGAAACTTTTAGGAACTTCATTTCTAAAAGAAATTTACTTTGGGAAATTTCTTAAAAAAAAATAAGAACTTATGAATTGGTATCCACTCAAACAAGTAGCATAGTTACATGGTCACGTGGTTACGTGATCATATACTCATATGTATATCTATGTCGCCATGTTTAATCAGAAAGTGATAAACATTAAAAAAAAAAAATAAATAAATAAAAGATCGATCAAGTATTAGTATATTGCCTAAGATGAGTTGATATTGAGCAAACATAAATATTAGTAAAAATTGTACTAATCTAATCGAATATACATGCAACGAGTGCAAGATCTACATATGATTTACATGTTTACTGCTTTAAAAATTAAAAAAATTAAAAAAAAAAAATGAAAAAAAAAAAAGATAAAAAAAAAAATACAATGTTCGATGTAATATTATATAATATTAATGTTTGGACTATATAAATATATAATAAATGTGTGTTTAAGTGCATAACAAAAATGATTTATTTTTATGTACCATTAATTCAATTTTTTCAATTATCGCATGAATATAACATCAATCTTCTTAAGTATATCTTTTTATAGTAAAACTTTTTAAGATTAAATAAAGATGGTTTTTTTATGATCAATTAATTTCAATTCGTAAAATAATAATAGTCAAGAACAAATATATTTTATAATCATTTGTTTATAATAATTGTTTTTTTTTATTTTATTGCCTTTCAATGTCATTAAAATATTAATCAATTTATTTTAATGTCAATGTGATATTAATGCGACATCAAATTAATATTAAACAATAATTTTAATAACATTTGTTATTATTTTTTATTTTGTCAGCAAGAATATACTTTTATACATACGTATATACGAATGTGTGTGTGCGTTTGTTTGTGTATATGTGTAGTCGTCCATACAGAATACATTCTTATATACGAGATACGTCAATAAATGTGTATTTGTCGGTATAAAAATTAATTAATATATAAAATATAGCGATAATACGACAATAGAAAGCCATTGAGAGATGCGAAAAAAAATATAAAGAATAAAAAAAAAAAAAAAAAAATAAAATAAAATAAAATGAAGTATTGACCGAGAAAATGAACGTAAATGTCAGTCTCCCTTAAGGTTTATATTGATAAATGGTATTATCCAAATTGTAATAAACAATTTGTTCGTCAATCCAATGCCGAAATTCAGCGACATTAGCATAAACACCTGGAGTACTATCTTCACCACAACCAATACCCCATGCAACTATACCAGCTTGAGCATATCGATTAGGATCCTCTTTTAATGGACAGACCAAAGGACTTCCGCCATCACCCTATAATAATAATAATAATAATAGTAATAATTTTTTTGATTAGATCAAATTATCAAATATTAAAAGAATAATAACAAAAATAAAATACCTTGCACGTGTCTTTTCCTTTTTCACCACCAGCACAAATGAATGTTTTATCCAAGACGAAATATTTTCCTAATCTTGTTTGACGTAAAGTATTTTGACAATTATCGTGAGGCACGATTGGAAGTTCTACCCTTTTCAAGATAACCTGATAATGACCTTCCTTGCCTATAATTAACGAATAAAGAACAATGATTACAAAAAGGAAAAAAAAGAAAAGAGAGAATGAAAGATCACAATGATCGATTAATAATGACTTTGTAAAGATTTCATTTCTTTACCAAAGATATCCTTGCCCCAACCACTGGCGAAACATCGGCTTCCATCAAATACAGCACCTTGATCGGGAAGACAAACGACATCAACGTTCTCAGCTAATTCGACTGGTTCAGAAAGGATCAATATGGCAGTGTCATTGTAAAGAGCACCAGAATGGAATTTCTCATGTACTACTATAGCTTCTATATTACGATCTTGATGAGCGTAAATTTCATTTTTCGTTTGTGTATCCCATTCTCCTGCACGTACTATAAGCTCTGAAGGTTTCTTTCTATTAAAATATAAAAAAAAAAAAATATATATATATATATATATATAAAACAAGGATTTAATAAATAACGATAAAAAATTTACGATGAAATAATATAATATTATGGGAATTGTTGATGATTGGGAATAGGAAAATCATTTTCCTATGATCGATCGATCAATTATTTACCCATTAACACAATGTGCAGCTGTGAGGACAGCTCTTGGATGAATGAGAGCACCTCCACATTGATAAACGTTCAATTTTTGTCCATCACTGCCAATAGTTTCTTTTTTAATTATGGCTACCATCCATGGGAATTCTCCAAATTGGGCTTCGTTATCGGTTGCTCCGGTAATTCTGAAACCAACACCATTGGGATGTCTCTGACCACAACCCTTTCTTGTTGTTGGCGGTGGTGTAATTGGAATGTCTTGCTTCCCTACAACATCTGGTGCCTTACAACAAACGTCCAAATAATTATCACACGGTCCAGAAACTCTATGAGAAGAAAAAACAAAACAACAACAAAAATTAAGTAAAAAATTAAGTAATAAAATGATCTGTTATATGTAATTGTTTCATAATTGTTAAAGTATCATTATGTACTATATTAAACGAAGTTAATTGCGTCCAAAACAGTCTCATGGAAGTTTATATGAATAAAAACAATATTTCCAAATTTTTACATGCAATATGATATTAAACGAATAATACGATTTATAATATAGATTTGGTATATAATTTTTGTTCCTAAAATTATCTAAAGAAAAAAAAATTTCATTCATTTAATTCGTTTCTATATAAATTATAATAATTTCTTTTAAATAAAAATAATATGAAGCTTCGATGCGAAATCTTTTCTACGGTTCGAAATTGGTTCGCAAAAAAAAAAAAAAGATAAACAAAAAATTATCCTTGAATTTTTTCTTTTTTTTTTTTTTTTTTTTTTTATGACAACAACGAACATAAAATCTTGAAAATAATTTTCCTATTATAAAAAAATTTCGTATTCTTCGAAATATTTTCGATTATTGTTAAAAATAAAAAATAAAAAATAAAATAATAAAAAAACAAAAAAATATCATGCAAGATGAACAGATAAATAGATGTTCAAAAATATGTAGGACAAAATATTAAATCAATAATACAAACCAATTATTACCTACTATAAAAAGATCAAAATCATGCAAATTCCTTTCCAATTGAACAAATCAAAAAAAGCATGGCCGGATAAAGAATCTTCCCTTGGATAACAAAAAAATTCGTGCAATGAAATAGGAAAGAAACAAAGAGAGAGAGAGAGAGAGAGAGAGAGAAAGAGAGAGAGAAAGAGATAAAAAGAAATAGGGACAAAACAAAATATATATAACAATAATAAATCGAATTTTTCAATAAAGAGAGACTTTTTTGGAAACGCACTCACCCCGCAACGTTAATATCTTTATCATCAAAAGCGGACCTGATATCGATGATGCCAACTCCGTCGTTTAAAATAGTACCATTTCTACATTGATAATAAGGTACGCATTCGCAATCGTCCGGTTTATTAGATGATTTATTATCTGTACCAAGAATCGTCCTTTGTGTGGTAGAAATATCTCTATTTTTTAAAGCATTTTCTATAAGAGAATTTAAGCTTCCATCATCGGACGATGATGGTTGTTGAGTTGTTGATGATGGTGGTCTACCGAAAACATTACTAATCAAATTATCTAGATTCTTGTTGTCTTGTGGTAAAGGTACGGCTAAACAAAGTGCAATACAACCCAAATATGGTACCAATGTCTTCATCTAAAAGAAAAGATAAAAATAAAGAAAATAAAATAAAACAACACATATGACATCGTAAAACATTGTACATATAAATCAATTATTTAGCAATTCCAAGGCAAAAAAAAATTATTAATCATTATGATAATGAACGATCTTTATCGGATATACAATTATTTTTTTCTTTTTCTTTTTCTTTTTTTTTTTTTCTTTTGCCTTTTTTTTCTTCTTCTATTTTTCATAAATCTCTCAGCGCATATAAGCGTTACAATCGTAGCATCAATAATTTTGTTTATTCATTCTTATCGATTCTAATTAATCATTCATAAAGGCAGATACAAGAACGAATTTATGTTAAACAGATATTAAATTCTGTAAGAACGATTATCTATTACAAAATTTCCAAGAATGTTATATCAAAGCTGTTTTATTATTATTATTATTATTATTATTATTATTATTACTATTACTATCTAAAATGAGATATTTTAATAAAATCTTAATATTACTTTACTGTGTTCATGTATGTATGTATGTTTTTGTGTATGCGCGTTTAATTATATCTGTCTAATAATCATCGTTTACACGTAACATTATACTTATGTAAATGACTTTTTTTTAACGATAATCATCAAGAATTTAAAATTCAATTCTGAAGGAAAGGAAAAGAAAAATAATCAAAGAAGGATTTTCTAAATGATTATCATAGATCAACTCGATATACAGTATATCGTTTGTGGCAAAAAAAATAATTACGCAAACGTTTAATATTACTATTCGATTGGTAGAGCTGTTGATGATTATTGAGAGAGAGAGAGAGAGAGAGAGAGAGACAGAGGTTACCTTCTGGCATTGACCTTTCTCAAGGATAACCAACACAGACTGAAAAATACGTTAGTTAATTCCAGCGATTCTCACCTTGTTATTATATCGTGGCAATGTGAAATGATTCAAAAATGAAGGAAAAAAAAAAAAAAAAGAAAAAAAGAAAAAGTAAAATCTACGTTAAATAACAATTAAGATACAACAGATTGGACTATCAATTCTAGGGTATAAAGGTTATCGGTATTAATAAATTGGAAAAACCTATTTCTTCATGCGATTCTTATCTCAAAATAGAAAAGACATTGATAATTCTAAATTATAAGATAAAGTTTAAATATTTTGATGAAAGTAGATGAAAGAAGAAATAAGAATGTGACCAAGATAACTCAAGTATTTTATATTAAATTATCGATACATACGACGTGTATGGTAAATATTGACGTATATATTTCTTTTAAACGAATAGTTGATATATATGTAAATATATATATATATATAGACACACACACACACACACACACACACACACACACACACACATATATATATATATACATAGTCAATATTGATTTTTAATATAATAATTGCAAAAGAAAATTTTGCAGATCCTCAAGGATTTATCCAACGAGAAGAATTGATTTGATTTTTAAAACTAGGACTTAGATTTAAAATAAAAAATATAATAGAAGTAAATTAATTACGCATTCAAGAGTTCGAAAGATCGACGATAAAAATAGATACGAGAATAATTATTGACACAGACAAATCCGCACGTACGTACATACGTACATACATACATACATATATATATATATATATATTTATATGAAAATAAACATTTCTTTTATTTATTTATTTATATCTTCATCTTCCTCTTTTTTCTTTTTCATTTCTTCTATCTTTTAATCGAATGGCGAACTTTCAAACAAAAAAAAAAGAACTATTACTTTTACGTTAATAAAACTATAATAAAGATAAGGAAAATTCACTTACAATGAAAAGTTTTGTTCCTTTGTTTACGGGAAATGAAACAAAAATAAAAATAGAACGAACGAACAATAAAAAAAAAAAAAAAGAGACAGAAAAAGAAAAAACGATGTATAGACACAATATAATAATCACAATGACCCTGAGTTATGGAAACGTTCCGCTTCGTTCGTGGATCTTGCGTATGTAATCCACGTTGGTATTCCGTGTCACTGTGTTCTGTGCCTTAACTTCTAGATTTTCTACTCTCTCTCTCTCTGGTTATATGAGAGAAGTCTACTTGGTCTCCCTCTCCCCATCCCACCCCACTCCTCTACCACCACTACCACTACCACCACCACCACCACCACCACTACGACCCATCATCATCATCATCATCTTATAAATGCAGAGAACTTTGGTATCTCTTCAGATGGCGTCTCTTACGTATATCGTTCAACGAAATCATATATATATATATACATACATACATAGAATTATAAAACTAATATGTCTACTCTGTTTTTCTCATTTTCTCGAATCGTCTTGGCATTCCCCAGATTACAAAAGTTCTTACAATACGATCCCATTACACATTACACGGAATCGTTTCTTTCGAGTAATTTTTTTATTAATCGAAAAAAAAAAAAAACTTCGTTCGAATGGAAATAAATTATTACGGTGGGGAGGGGGAAAGGAAAAAAAAGAAAAAGAAAAAATTCAAAAGGGCATTTAAAGTATATCCTTTCGATATATATATATATATATATATATATATATATATTTTATTTGTACATATTATAAGAATAAAAAGTTTCATATATTTGTGAAAAATAATTGTAATTTAATTTGTAACTTCAATGTTATTATTTCTAAAATAGGATATTTATCGTACAATAAGAACTTTCGAAATTATGTAAGATACAATTTGGCATTTTGCACGGCAAATGTACAAATATTTTTCATCGATACTTAAACGAGGGGAATTGATGATGAACGAGGAAAAAACTTGTACCGATTTCGCATGACGTGAGTATGATTACGTCATCGGATTTATAAATCCGATGAATGGAATTACCACCGATCTTTTCTTTTTTTGGTGTTAAGGTCAAACTTTGAAATGGCCATTTTTATCCTTCGACAAAATATCTTATATTCTATGAAGTATCTTTAACCTTAATTTTTTCTTTGTGTTTTTTTTTCTTTGTGTTTTTTTTTTCTTTGTTTTCTTTTTTTTTTTTTTTTTTTTTTTATATCAAGTATAACGTTTATAAACTAGTATAAACGATAAAATATCTTCGATTCAATTGATTTAAAAAGGAAAAAAATATTTTCAATAAAAATTAATTAAATAAATCTCTTGAGAGGGGAAATATAATATTAATTGTCGTAAAGATATGGACGTTGTTAATAATTTTTTTTTTTTCTTTTTCATTATACTACTTTCATCGATATTTCATCGAATTATGGCGTCTGAGTCGATAAATGAAATTTAATAAATTTATTTAATCGCAAAAATGAAAGATCAAAATTTTCCTTATAAACGTCTGCTGACGATTCATCGATTAATTTTTTTTCTTTTCCTTGTTTTCCTTTTATCTATTTATTTATTTATTTATTTATTCACATATTTATTTTCTTTCATACACGTTTGAAATTGTAATCACTTAAAACACGATGCTTTTTACGACCGTTTATAAAGAACGTGTTATCGTGATTATACAGTTTTATTAAACTTAAAGGTGTCATAATATCGATAAAATATTGAGGAAAAAAAAAATATAATTGATTGTAGATACTCGTTCGTTTCGTATTGATATTCTCTACAATTTTTTTTAAGCTTAGAATATCGATTTTTGTATTAAAAAAAAAAAGAACTTTCTAACAACTCGACAAAAGCATTCCCTATGAAATATCTACGATAAATATTATATTACAATTTATTTCTCCAAATCTACATAATTTTTTATTGGAAAAATTTATTTATAAAATCAATTCATACATATAATTTAAAGTTAGACACTCGATATATGTAATATTAAAGATAAAATCATTATAATAATATATATGCATATATCATCATCATCATCATCATCATCATCATCATCATCATTATTATTATTAGTATAAATTTTATTAATATGTATAAAAAATTTATATTGCGTTAACAAGAAAGTAATTTCTTTGATTTTTTAGTATGAAATAAAAGTCAATTTTTTTTTTTTTTTATACAAAAAATGAACTTTAATCAGTCAAATATCTTCCATTCTGTTCGATGATTTTGCCATCTTTCTAATAACTTTATGATTTCACGCTCATAGAACTTCTGGTTCTTATCAGCAATGAAAAAATTCGAAATAAATGATAATGCAATGATAGTGCAAGGTCGAGGCTATATAGGGGATGCGATATTATTTCATCAATCATATTTTATTATTATTACTATTATTATTATAAATTATATCTTAATATAAAACATTTTAAAAGATGAATTTCTAAAAATATTTAATAAAACAATAAAATATATATATACGATATATACATATACATATATATAGATATATATATATATATATAAAATATAAAAATTTAAATTTGTGTTAATAATATTATTAGTTAACAATACTATCGTAATTAATCTAATTTTCTATATAGAAGATATACATTCGATCTTGATAAATAGAAAACGGGTCACGAAAATAATAAAACATCGCATGCGAGTTAATAGTCATTAATGATGACTCTTGTTTGTTGATTCGATCGTTGACCACGGATAACGATATTATTCCGAGCAACAGTATTATTTTGTAGATGTTGCAATTCCCTATGTTTTATATAGCGTTATCTGATTATACGTTTTACAGACCACATCGAGTTTGTCAGATGAAAAATGAACACAATTAAATAGCTCTTTTATCAAGAAGAATGAAGATCAAAGAAAAGGAATAATAAAAAAATCTTAAAATTCCAAGAAACACTATTTAAAAGAAAAAGAAAAAAAAAGAATGATAACTATCTGCATCATTTGTAAAAATATTAATATATGTCTTAAGAAACAAATGTAATAATTCATTTTATCGTGTAAATAAAAAATAATAACAATTATTGCTACGTATTGTTTATAAAATTATAAAGATATGTTAATAAAAAATCTATATATATATATATATATATAGATGTTTTTTTTCTTTTTTCTTTTATCATAAAAGTAAAATTGTAAAAATAAAATCATTAAAAGAAGAGGAAAGGGACGAAAGGGAATAAAAAAAGAAACTTAAAGATTCTACGAAACGGTATAAAAAAAATAATAATAATCAAATATCATATAGCAAGTGACTTAAAAAAAATACCACGTACAAAACGTGAAGAAGTATGACGTTTGATTATTTTCAAGGAAAACAGTAAATATATATATGCCAATAAAAGAAAATCTAATATATATATATACACATACACATACACTTCTTTTATCTTTTACCTTTAATCTTAAAAAGAAACAAAAATCTTAAGATTCTACGAAAAGATACTTACAAAAAAAAAAAAAGAAAAAAGAAAAAACAGATTAAAATAATAACACGTCGTAACTATGTGTAATTAAAAAAAAAAAATATACATCGACGGTTATAAATATATTTTAATAAATAAAAAAGAAATAAGGTATATTTGATTTTTTTGTCTTAATAAAAGAAAAAAGAAAAAAAGAAAAAAAAAAGATAAATAAATAAATGAACAATTAAATAAACACAAATAAAAATAAAAAATGTCTTAAGATTGGACATCGCAAAAATGCAGGAAAAAAAAAACAAAAAAGAAATAAATGAATGAGAAAGAAAAAAAAAATCCTTCCACCGTGACAATGTGTTTTTTCTTTGTAAACACAAACACAACACATTGCCGTGACCAGGATTCGAACCTGGGTTACTACGGCCACAACGTAGGGTCCTAACCACTAGACGATCACGGCTACTGGAAGAGTTGAACATAACGCGCAAAATCTATCCAAATAAGATTCTTCCGCGTGAACTCAAGCGAATCTTATTCCATTTTATTCTTATTTAATAACTTTACAAACTACTTTCCCAAGGTCAACTTTAATTGCTCGCACATAAAATTAGATTTTTACGTAAGCGATTTTTTAATTGTATACCACGGAAGGTTAGTTAAGGGGAGAATAATTGATTTCATAGAAAATATCAGTTATCAATTATATCACCGCAAATAATTAATAATTATTTATAAGAAAAAGAAAAAAAAAAAAAAAAAAAAGAAAACAAATCTTTATCAATATCGTATGAATAAAATATTATCATTGGTTTAATTAATATCCTAAGGATTTTATTTATGGAAACGTTCAATTGTCGTATGGGAACAATTATTTCGCATCGAAGAAAGAGAATTAAACAAAATGAAGAAGAAAAAAAAAAAGTAAGGAAAAAAAAAGGCAAAAGAAAGATAAAATTAAAAATAAAAATCAGATCGGCAGGACTAGATATGAAATTTTTATTTATATACCAATAATAACTACCTTGATTTTTCTTTTTTTTTTTTTTCTCTTTTTTTTTTTAATATTGTACACCATAATTCGCGAGTTGTTGATCGATCCATTGTTTGTGCTGAGATACACTGGCATAAACGGCAGGTATATTAGATTCGCCACAACCAATGCCCCAGGACACTATACCAGCCTATAATACATAAATTAATGTTTTATATAATTCAACGAAGGTGTTTTTTTTTCTTTTTTCTTTTTTCTTTTTTTTTTTTTTTTTTATGTTACACACATAAAAAACTGATACCTGAATAAATTGTCCAGTTGCCGTTGGACAAACCAAAGGACCACCACCATCGCCACGGCAAGTGTCCTTGTTGGGTTCACCGCCAGCGCAAATGAACGAGCCATGTAATAAAAAATATTGTCCTAAATCCGTCGTTCTCAAACGATTCTGACAATCTGATCGTTCTACAATTGGTAGATCTACTTTTCTTAATTCCGCCTGATATTCACCATTTGAACCTTTTCACACATTTAGATTTTAATTATAAATGGGAAATATATTTGAGATTATATCGCACGAATATATTATTAATATTATTTAAAAGATAAAATTTTACCAAAAGCACTACTGCCCCAACCTGTTCCGAGACATCTAGTACCGGATGAAAAAGTCATTCCTTGTTGAGGAAGACATATCGGTATCACGTTTGTTGCATAATTCACTGTTGAATTTAATATCAATATGGCTACATCGTGAAACAAACCGCCGCTATAATAATATGGATGAGGAATGATAGCTTTTATTCCTGCTTCTTGAATAGGTTCGCTGTTATTTTTCACGTTCCATTGTCCGAATCGGGCGATGAATACACCGTTTTCTTGACTAAAAAAAAAAAAAAAAGAAAAAAAAAAGAAAAAAAAAAGAAAAGAGAGGAAAAAAAAAGGTAATAACAAAATTCCTATCACTTTTTACGAATTCTTTACAATCTAAATATACGAAGTAAAAATGATGAATATTATTGAAATTTCATAATACGTAATATGCATAAATACGCGAGTTATAATTTTACAATTTATTTATAAAGGATTAACTTACGATAAAATTTAATTTAACGTACTTCGTAACGCAATGCGCAGCAGTCAAGACAGCTCCGTTGTTGATCATAGAACCACCACATCGATACAAATATTTACCATCGGGTTGTTTAACAAAAAGTGATACCATCCATGGAAATTCAGCGAAATAGGTCTTGCCTGATGATAATGGATAAGGTGTTGCTTAAAAAAAAAAAAAAAAAAAAAAAATATATATATATAATTAATTTACTAGAAAGAAATTAATTTACGTATACGTATGCAATATGCAAGTAATTAAATAATATTAATGAAATAATGTTCCGACATTATACCAGGTGCATTAGCTGTACCACGAATACCGCATACTACTTGAATATCAAGAGGACCCATCGGATTATTAATAACAAGATCACGTGGTCCAGCAGGTATATTAGAGTACAGTTGATTTGATGCAATGATACCAGCTGGCCTACAACAAACTTCATCGGCTGACGTACAAATGGTAAATCTTGGATCGATAATACCAGCTCCATCGATATTAATGACATTCCCTTGTGTACAGAGCCAACTTTTGACACAGTAACAAGCATTAGATGTCCCTGGGAATTTCATTTGTCCAAGGCCATTAATAATAACGGTTGTATCGACATTGGTAATGGGTCCATTACCTTGACATGAATTATTCATATTAAAACGATTAATTAATCAATCATACAAAAATATAAATGAATTCATACCGGATGACGGTATAACGAGATTAGCCCCATTAGTACATTGCAATGTATTCCCGCAAATAATACAAATCTGTCCTTGGGGTTGTACGGTCGGTGTTATAATAGTTGGTACAATGTTAGATGTTAATTTGCAACAAACCTGTCCTACACCTGGACAGAGAGATGTCTGTTGACGCGGAATAATAATACCTTCTCCTGATGTACCAATCACTACAATGTTTTGGGGATCACATTGCCAACTCCATACGCATATGCAATTAAGACCAGGTATTCCAGTAGGTAGGATAGGATAACCCGTTGGAAAGATTATTGGAGGAAGCGTAGATTGCATAGTTGTTACGGTCGTAGGTGGTGTTGTAGGAGGTGTTGTAGGTGTTGTAGGAGGGATTGTAGGAGGGGTTGTAGGAGGTGTCGTAGGAACTATCGTAGGAACTGTCATAGGAGGTGGTTTAGGTGTAGTAGTAGTAGTAGTAGTAGTAGTTGTTGTTGGAGTGACAATAGGAGCTGCAGTGGTATTAGGTAATTTGCAACAAACTTCCAAATCCCCGGTACATCTCCGATACCTATTAAATATCGAATACACATTGATTTTTTTTCCCCCAAATAATACAAATCCCATAAAATCTTACCTGATATCTATATTTCCTGCTCCGTCGGTTATGATGGTGGTATTAGGATCGCAAAGATAATAAGGTACACAAATGCAATCCGTAGTCGGTGGAGTACTAGCAATTTTTTCTAACTTTTCTAATTTGAATTTATGAAGATGAAAGA
>NC_062211.1:2847985-2860485 GCF_912470025.1 Vespa velutina
TCTTCTTGTTTTCTTTTTGTTTCTTTTTTTTAATTTGTTAATAACTACAATTATATCAATAATTACATAATCAGGCACATGAACGAATGACTTTAGTGAAACTAGAAATCTAATATATGATGTATCGATCCCTCCTTTTTTTTTTTTTTTTTTTTTTTAGAACTTTTGACAATCTAAGTTTTGCATAAAAAAAAAAAAAAAAAAAAAAAAAGAAAAAAGAAATAATAAATTTTAACGTAACGCCACATTTAAAAATGTACGTCAATTTTATCATAGAAAATTGTTAATATTTCAAATCTACGACTAACTTCGTAATGGTCCATTATAAGATCGTGTCAGAAGTAGTTTTAAAAAACGAATAGGATCTTTTAATTATCTTTTAATTATCGTCACGATTATCGCCATCTTGACGAATCAAAAAAGAGATATTTTCTTATTCTTCTTCTTTTTTTTTTTTTTCATGTTTCTCTTTTTAATGCATGCTCTTCAAACTAGTAAGAATTGTGGCCAAGATTATTTAATAAAACAATGTTCGTTAATGTTTATCCATATATATATATATATGTATATATCACTTTTCGTAATTAATAAAAAAAGAAAAGGTTCGAATTTCTGCATATGAAAAGATATAACTGTATCTAATTTATATATATATAATATATATATATATATATAATATGTATATATGTATGTATATGTTTATATACATATATAAAATTATTGCAGCTTCATTCTCTCAGACTATTAACTAAATCTGTAAAAGAAACTTCTTCATTTCTTTTAATTAATTTAATTAATATATACATGTATGTGAGTATATATATATATATATATATTTATATATAATAAAAAGATTGTCATTTTTTAAACTTTGCAGTCTTATCTATTTTCATTGAGAATTAATAATTTGATATCACTCGAAACCTTTTAAAGATACATAATTTTTTTTATTTTTCTTTTCTTTTCTTTTCGTCGATTAGAGTCATTCGTTTAATATAGTGGGAAAAAAAAAAAAAAAAATATTAACCTATTAATAATATATAAGAATTGTTTAAAAGGCTTCACATAATATATTCTCAATGAAAGAATTCATTACTTAACTCTTAAAAATATAATTAATATGCGCCATGATATTCGTATTTGAAAAAAAAAAAAAAAAAGATTTACAGAATTAATCATACATATAGAGTAAGTACAAAAAAACATTGCAAGTCTAAATATTCTCATAATACAAAATCATACGTACTAGTTCGAGTTACGTATATATATGCCATATTAATTTTCGAACGATCTTTTATATTTTCAAAAATTGTCAAAAACAATTGTTGAAAATAATTAATTGTTTAGCACAAAAATCAATGTAAATTCAATTCAAACGTTTATCTAATTACCATACCCCAGTTAGTTAGTTGTAGTACATTGGTAATTTTTTTTTTCTCTTTTATCTATACTTCCTGCCTTTCTTTTTGTTTTCTTATTCATTAAGATAGATCACGGTTGAAAAAATTAATCTCGTCGATATATTCGAAAAAAAAAAAACAAAAAAAAAACAAAAAAACAAAATCAATTCACTTCTGGCGTCGTTTACCTATTGAATTTCTTTGTAATTTTGGATCGTTCGTGGTTGAAATTGTCTCGAATGATGATTTTGATTGATAAGATCCTGAATTTTTGGATCTCATTGGACAATGGCTCACGGTATGCGCTGTATCTCCAGTAGCACCACAGATCGGACACGTATATGCCCTATTAAAAAATAAAACTATTATTGGCATATGATTTAAATTCAATATAAAAATTTAAGCTCAACACGATCGATATTATCATTATCGATAATATCGATCGAGTGTTCTCAAGTTCGAGAATTAAATCTATCAAGGATTTCTACGAAGGAAGAAAATAAAATTAAAACATTATATTATAAATATACGATTAATATTAAATTTAATTAAACACAAATTGAAATTATACTCTATCGATATCTTTATCGATAATATTGCCGACTGAATGAAATCAAGTTAAAGAAAATATTTGACAGCAACGCCACCTACCGAGAATCCCTATGAAATAAAAATACTAAAAACAAATGAAATCACGAAACTATCGACGAACTCTCGTATCTCGAAGCTATCGGATAAAAGACATCGAAAGTACTTTCGTGCTATTGTAATAGAAATCCCCTCTCGGGTTTACTCTCTACAGAGGATAAACATACTAGACGTATTATATATGTCCGTGAATAAATACGATTTATCATTTCCTCGCCGCTTACCTTCAAAGCTGCATGCGTAGCGACGGCGGTGCCAGCGTCCAAAAAGTAGAAAACAAAAGACGAAAACTTTTACAAAGCTCAGAATTTTTCACAAGATAGAATACGAAGAAAAAAGTATATATATGTGTATGCATATATATATATATATATATAGGTAACTATCAAAATTTTATAGAAAATTTCGTAATTAATTACATATACCATATTATCTTTGATCATTCTATTTATTATTATTATTATTATTATTATCATCTTTTTCATTCAATAAAAATTATTTATTTGATTATTTAATTAGGTTAAATGTTAAAGATTAATATATATTATGTTAGTATATATTTGAAAAATTAAAAAATATTTTCACCTAAGAACGGGACACTGCACACGGCCATCAGCATACTTGATCAAATGTTGCCGATAATATATTTCCTCAACGCCATTGTTTCTACAAAAGACGCATACGTTTGGTAATGGCTTTTTCGGCTTTTTTCGACGAATATTAGCTACAGGCTGTTGATAATCGTCGACATCCGGACAATATTCAAAATCCCGTCCATTGTGACGAAATTCTTCCATCACGTCGTCCACTGTATTAACAAAACACATATACATATGTACATACATACATAAACACATTTTTATTATAGAATTACAATGTAATATTCGAATCGATAATCAAACGAGCATATTTGTTTTTGATATTCTATCGTATTAATGTATCTTCTCTACACATAAATGTTCCTCTTTTAAAAACTAACCTCTCAAAATTTATTTAACAAAATTTCAATGTTATATCCGGCCATGTTTTTCTTTTCTTTATTTCAACTAACCTCTCTAACCTCTCTTAAAATAATTAAATCTCATATATCGTTAATAGTCATTTAAAAATTATCTTTATAAAAAAGACGAAAAAGAGAGAGAGAGAGAGAGAGAGAGAGAGAAAGAAAAAAGAAATTCAATCTAATTTTACGACACTCGAAGGATATTTATTTTTTCTTTTCGTTCATTTCAAAAGAGGAGCTTTCGATTAGCAGAGAGGAGAGAAAGCGATATATGTATTGTTTGTTTTACCGAAGGCCATGATCGCATACGTAACTACACATATATATATATACACATACATATATATATATATATATATATACGTACGTATAGAGACGTACACTTCGAAAAGAAATAATCCCCTAACGTTCTCGAATCTTCATGAGTACAGTATTGTGTTACAGATCTTGTAAACAAAGGGCGTTCGAACTTAAGAGAACGTCGTCGTATCTAAAGAGAGGAACGGAAAGCGTCAAAGTATTTTCTCGTATATATATTTATTCGTTAAGATAGAGGAGAAAGAAAGAAAGTAGAATGGTGCGAAAAGAAAGGAACAAAGAAAAAAAACCTTCAAAACATTTTTCTCTCTCTCGAGAGAGAGAAAGAGAGATTAAGAGAAAGAGAAAGAGATCGTAAACTTCTAGAACGGTTTTAATAAACGTTTTGAAACATCGTAACGTTCAAGAAAATAAGTAAACAAAAAATGAAACAATAACGAAAGTACGATACATTTCAAAGTGAAACGACATAACCTAATTTATCAAACAGACAAAATATTTAATTTACTTCGTAGTGGATTCTACACGATTATTTTAATTATATTATATAATCATATTATTCGTTAGATTTAGATATTTAATTAAATGTACTATTATTTCTTTCTTTCTTTTTTTTTTTTTTTTATTTCGTTGATAATATCAATCGTTAAGATTAATATATTTTTCTTTATGTGAAATTTATTTTGATAGATAGAAAAGATAAAATATCGATAAGGTTATGTTAACATTATATTATATCGAGATTATCTGCGTAATATTAAAATAAATATTTCCAAGTATTTAATCTATTAATAAATAACTATTATTGATTGTATTTATTTCTATACGCAAAAATTTTCTGTGAAAATAATTATTCTTATGATTAGTATAATTTCTGCGAAGTTATATATATATATATATTTCTCTCTTGAGAAATAGAAACAAATCGTACATCGTGATCGAGGTTATGTGCAAAATTAATTTAAACATTTTAAAATATTTTTCTTATTATCAAGTAATTACTATACGAATTTTATTTATTACTAAATAATGTGTCATTCTTAATATATTTTATGACGGACAAAAAAAAAAGAAACAAAAATATTAATAATACATAATATATTATATTATTAATATAAATCTTTGTAAATGTAAAAGGATTAAAAAAAGAAAAATATAAAAAGAAAAAAAAAACAGCAATTGTTTTTAAAACTTCGTTCAGTGAGAAATTAAGACGAACTATTTTGAAATATTACGCTGGACCGTTCGAAACTTCTGCGCAACGATATTAGAGATATATTTATCTCTATTCATAAAATCGCAACCTTCATCAAGTACCTGTAAATTTCAAAAGGTTGAGTTTTTTCAGGTAAAACTAGGTAAAGGACCTTCCGTCCTTTCCTTTTTCTTTCTCTTTCCCTTCTCTCAAAAAATTTTAGATTTTACAAAATCCTAAAGAATATATATGTAAGTATAGCTAAGAGTCTTGTCCTAAATTATACTCAAAAATATTTCTTCCCATAGAAATTGTTTTTCTCCTATTATTAGCTCGACGAACATTTTCATAGATATTTTAAGTAATGAAAATTAATCAACACGCCGTGTATGATCTTAAATAACAACAAATAGCGTCTCTAATATTCTTCGATTTAACATTTTTTATAGGTTAGGTTAGATTGGATTAAAATATAACACGAATTACGAAATGTAATTCCTCCTTTAAGAATTATGCCATGCCAATATATAAAAAAGAAAAAGAAAAAAAGAAAAATCAAAAAGTCCACCGACAATGTTACGTTTCAACAAATTAAGTTAAAAGTATTAATTTACAAACAACGAAATATGCTTACGTATGTGACATGAAAAAAAAAAAAAAGTCGACATTGGCGATTTTTTTTTTTCTTTTTTCAAAGTCTTGAAAAGTTCTATTAGATATATATCGTACGTGTTAAAAAGAAAACCAATAAAAGAATATCTTCAGAAAGATTTTTCGAGAAAATTAAATACTTCTTTGCTTTTACGTTTTTTTTTTTTTTTTTTTTTTTTTAGGTTAGTTTATAACTAACGATAAGAAAATAGTTCGCTAACGATAAAATGGGAATGAAGAAGATAGTATTACGAACGTTTATACGATTTTCTTTTGTTGTACGTTACCGAGAAATACCTCCTTCTTATACGGAAAGAAGGGGAGGAGGAGAATGAAAAAAAAAGAACTTTTAACAAGCGTAAACAACGCGTCAAAAACTTCGTAGCCTTTTTGTTTTCAGAACTAATTCTCTTGAAAATACTGCCTCCCTGCCTCTCTCTCCCTCTCCCTCTCTCTCTCTCTGTTTCTCTTTCTTTTATGAGTGCACGACAGTATAATATATATACCAAACCTGATATATGTATCTCGAATGATCGTTGCGAGAGTTAATTTGTTTACAAACGATCGAAGGTTGATTAGCTGACTAAGATAAGATAAACACAACACACGTACATACAAAAATGTACACGGGCACATAGATACATCTTTATACTGAAATTGAAAAAGAACGGCAAACCCTTCGAGAATAGATTTCAAACGATGTAATGAATGGTCAATCGATCAATCGATCGATCGATATTATCATTTGATAATTTAAAAAAAAAAGTAAAAAAAAATAAAAAAAATAGAAAAAAAAAAGAAAAAAAAATAAATAAAATAAAAGGAAGAGAAGAAAGAATCGAAACCAACTTCGTTATCGATCGTGAATCAATTTACACGTTAAAAAAAGGAAAAAAAAAAAAAAACAAAAAGAAAAAGAAAAGAGAGAAGGAAAAAAGTGAGGTTATAAATTACGCCTAATCGCATATTACGCTAATCCTAACGTGACAAACAAATGACGACGACGTTGAGACAAATTACGCTGAATAAAAAAAAAAAAAAAAAAAAAAAATAATAATAATAATAATAATAATAATAATAAAAAGAATAGAAAAAAATAATACTGCGTGCGTCATCGAACACCACTTTCGTAATTACGTATACTTGAAAAGAGATAGAATTAGATATATATATATATATAGAGAGAGAGAGAGGGGGAAGGGAGAGAGAGATAGAAGAATCAAATGAGAACGTGAACAAAAACAAAACAAAGAAAAAAAAAAAAAAAGAAAAAAAGAAACAAGAAAAAAGAAATCGGGAAAAATTCGTGGAATCATTTTTTACTTTCTTCACAAGTCAGTCAATTATTCATAGGACGTAATAAGAGAAGGTGTCAATAGTGTACGATAATCAATTGTTTAGCGTGCAACGATATATCAAGTATACGTCATCGATAAAGCGCGATTAACTTCACGTTATTTCTCTCTCTGTCTGTCTCTCTCTATCATATTTTTTTCTTTTCTTTTTCCTTATCTCTATTAACTTTTTAATGCATTTCGACTAACATACATATATACGTATAAAACCAATATGACCACAAAAGATATAATGTGTATATATGTATATATTTCTCTCTCTCTCTCTCTCTCTCATATAAGGCACAACAATATCAAGTTAGAAATAGTGAGGTGAGTAAAGTTAGAGCGTAATAAGAAACGAGATAAAAGTCTTCGCACGAAAGGAATTTGCTGTTGGGCGTACTTGATCCTTCTTCAGTCAGGCAAGCGGATCCAAAAGAGAAAGATTTTTCTCTCTCACTCTCTCATTCTCCCACTCTCCTTTCCTCTCTCTCTCTCTCTCTCTCTCTCTCTCTTTCTCCCTCTCTCTCGATGATCGCATACATAAAATTATGATGTAATCGACATAACGGACGAGACACGTAATAGAACGAAAGAATAGTAGGAAAAAAACGTTGACGAGAAAAAGGAAGGAGGAAGATAGCAGGAGGAGGAGGAGGAGGAGGAGGAGGGAAGGAGGGAGGGAGGGAGAAATGAGGAAGTAGGAAGAAGAAAGAGTGAGAGAAGAGGATATAAGCGAATAAGATAGAAGGAATTAGAAAAAAAAAGAAATGAAAACAAAAGCTCTCGATCAGTTATTCGAATTAAAAGCAAAACAAAACGGAAAGGAACGACGGAACG
Source organism: Vespa velutina (assembly GCF_912470025.1). Classification (NCBI taxonomy): domain Eukaryota; kingdom Metazoa; phylum Arthropoda; class Insecta; order Hymenoptera; family Vespidae; genus Vespa; species Vespa velutina. The sequence goes on from NC_062211.1 coordinate 2,855,378, forward strand.
AAATGAAACGAAACGAAACGGAACGGAACGAAGGAAAAGATAAGAAAAACAAAAAAGAAACGTTAATAGAAGAGATGGAAAAAGAGAAAAAGAAAAGAAAAGAAAGGGGGAAAGAGAGAGAGAGAGAGAGAGAGAAAAAAAGAAAAAAAGAACAGAAGAAACAAGAATGTAAAAAAAAAAAAAGAAAAAGATATATCGATTACTTACCATTAGGATACGGATTGGTATAGTAACTGTAGAATGTGAAATCATCGGTGAATAATCGCTTAAGTTCCTCCTGCAAGCTTGGATTGAAAGGGAAAAAGCAATTTCCCGAAACTTGAAGCATTGGTAGTTGCCTCGATTTAACACAGAACATCGTGGCTTTTATCATCGAATATTTCTTTCTTTCTTTCTTTTTTTTTTCTTTTTTTATATATCTCTTCGATACAAGATTAAATTCGTATACCTATATATACGTATTAATTTGTGTATATATGTATATATATATATATATATACATATACTGTATATATACGTTTCTATGTACGTATATATGTAACGCGTGTATTTGTGAGAGATATGTGTCAATGTATCGTTAAAATCGATGTATATATGTTATTCTCACGCTCGTAAATTTGTAAGTTTGTGCGCGAATGCGCGCGTATATCTGCGAGTGTGTTCCCCGTGCGTATGTGAGTGTAAATGTACGTGGCGAACGTGAATATATATCTATATGTGTATATATATATATATATATGTGTGTGCGTGTGTATGTTAAGTGTCGCACGATTTACACTATCGAAAAACTTTCACCCGAGCTTGACGACTTTTCCAGTTCGACTGAAGAGAGTGAGAGCAGGGATGTCATCGGCGATTGGAAGAAGAAAGGATCTAGTGGTGGGGGTTAGGGTGCTGTCGTTGGGCCTACGAACTGATGGAAGAAAAAAAGCGCCTTATTTGAATCCACTGGTTTTGATTTGACATGCTTAGGTAATATATCTCATATGACTATTATAGCGTTTATCCTTTATTTGTTTTTCTTCTTTTTTTCTCTTATTTCTCTTTTCTTTTTTCTTTTCGATATCTGGTATCTTTTTGTTTTAAAAGGGGGATGTTTATCTCTTATGACCTCATGTTACTTTGAAATTATGTATGTTTATATATATATATATATATATATATATATATATGTACTATACATATATGTATATATGTGTATTATATATACATATATGTATAATATATATATCATAGTTTACCTTTTATATCGTAATATTACTTTGAAGTTATTTATGATATATATATATATATACACATAGCACACACAATATTATATATATATATATGTTGTATATTATACAGCATATATATTGTATATTATATATTATATGTATATGTATAATTATGGTGCATATATATCAACACACGCATACATATACATATTCATAATTTTGTGAGAATTAAATGTATAAGATTTAAATAAATAAGACTTAATGTATATATGTGATAAAATTTTTAAATATATAATTATATATATATGTATATATATATATGTTTTATTTATACATTATAATATGAAATTTCAAGGTTAATGTTTATCAAGTATAACTACACAATATTTATAGTATAGTTATATTTGTATAAGTTATGCTACAAGTTTTTTTTTTCTTTATTTTTTTCTTCTTTTTTCTTTTTTTTTTTTTTTCTTATACAAAATTTTTTCATTAGATACAATTTTATTTCATTCGTTTTTCTCACAAAATTATATATTATAATTATTGTATTATCCTAGTATAGTATAATTGTTCACTATAAATATAAATTATTCTATAAGTTTCTTCTTTATACAACGTTTTATTTGTAGAAACGAACAAAAATCAGTTTATAAAAGGTCAATTAATAAACTCGAAATTATAATTCAAAGTTAATTACAGTAACAACGATTCATAATCAATTTATTTGTATACTTTCTTTTTAACAATTAATCAATTATTATTCTTTTATTTAGAATTAAGGTGATCACTTGGCTTGAATTGAACAACAAGAGAAATTTGCAAAAAAGAAAAAAAGAAATAAAAGATTGATTTCTATACAAGATATAACTTGCAATAAAAAAAAAAAAAAGGAAGAAAAACACAAACAAACAAACAAATAAACAATTTAAAGCTTCAAATATCAACTAACGATGAAATTTATGGCGTATAAAATCAAAAAGGAAAAAAAAAAGAAGAGGCAGAAAGAAAAGGAAGAAAAGAAAAATATAAAACAAAAAGAAAAAAAGAAAAGAGAAAGGTAGATATGTTTGTACATATACGAGCGTGTAATTTTAAACTAAGATGGTGTTATAAGATTTGATATATCTCATATCATGATTAGCTGATTGTTCTCACGATATTTAATAAAAAAAGAAAATAATGAATGAATTAGTTACAAAAAACAAAAAAAAAAAAAAAAAAAAAAAAAAAAAAAGAAAAATAAAAAAAATAAACATAAAAAAAAAAGAACAAACAAAGCAATTAGAGAAAAAAAAGGGAGAGGTAATTAAATACACACACACCTACATACACATCTGAAAAAGAATGAATGAAAAAAACGATATGCACTAATCTTCATCTTTATTGTTACTGTGTAAATATGTAGGCACTGAACAAATAATGTTTCATAATTTGTTTACAAACATTTACATTTACTGATCTTTTTGTTGTTGTATTATTCATCATCATTATCATCGTCATCATCTACTTCTTCTTCTTCTTCTTCTTCTTCTTCTTTTTTTTTTTCTTTATTCTTTTTTCTTTTTTGTATTATTTTCCTTTTTTCACATTTTCTTTAATTTCCCCATTTTTTTTCCCCCATTTTTCTCTTGTTCAATCGATGAGAATTAGTTCTCTCTCTCTCTCTCTCTCGCTCTCTCTTTCTCTCTCTCTCTCTCTCTCTTTCTTTCTTTCTTTTTTTCTTTCTTTCTCTCTTTTTTCTCTGCGAGCAGGCCCCGACCATTTGGATGTCAGTCAAGTCCTACTTGTATTCCGTCTGTCGTCCGTAGACACACACACACACACACATTGTGAACCACGTGTATAATACCATTTTCGGTTTTGTTTGTTTGTTTGTTTGTTTGTTTGTTTATTTATTTTTTTTCGTTCCTTATTTTTTTTTTCTTTGCGCCCCCCGTCCCTTCCCTTCCCCAACCATTTTATTTTTATTTTCTTTTTTCCTTTTTTTTTTTTTTTCTTTTTTTTGTTCTTCTTACTCGCCCATCATTTACTTCCTTTCGTATCATCAGTCATCGGTATCAGTATGCGTACTCAGTTATTCGTATTCGAAATTACTAATTTGCGACCTCAATTAATTATTTATATCAATATATAATATATGTATATATTTATATATATATATACATATATATATATATATATACACATATATATGTATATACGTTCGTGTATGCATGTATATATATATACACATATATATATATATATATATGAATATATATATATTTTTTTATTTATTTATTTATGTACTTTTATTTTATTTTTATTATGTATACCTTTTTAATCTCTATATATACGCTAGTATATTGTTCGTCTATTCTAAAAATTTATTACCATGATTATTTTTAATGATAATATGTATATAACTCGGTGAAACTATAATATTAAAAAATAATAGTAGTATGTCGTGAACATATTACACGTATGTCATTTTTAGAGAATTGGTTGGATAGAAAATTAGGAAGAGGATTAGAAGGAGGAGGTGGAGGAGAAGGAGGAGGGAAAAGAATGACGAGTAAGAATGGCGTATAGGGTGGCTGCTCTATAAAGGAGGTTGATAGAAAGAGAAAAGGAACAAAAATAAAGAAATGAAGAAGAAAAATTAAAAGTTAAAACGCGATTTCTAACTTTGGCTAAGGAGGTTGATATTTCGAAATTCGAGGGCACACAATGATCGGATAGATTAGATTTTTCAATAACGTATACAACGTGGGTGGAAGGGGGGGGGGGCTCTTAAGTATAAAGCAGTGCGCTCTTGAATTTCAAAATGTCGAGATTAAATAAAAGTATATTGGTACAAAGTCTTTTTTTTCTTTTTTTTTTTCCTTTTTTTTTTTTTTCTTTTTGTTTTAAGACGAGCTAGATTTAGGGAGGATTTGTTTATGTGTATGCGTGAATCCTATGTATGTACGTATGTATGTATGTATGTAGGTGTATTCGTATATGTGTATGTACGTATACTCGTATGTGTGTCATACAGACACACACATACACGTACACACACATATATATGAATGTATATATTCCATACATGCGTGTGTGTACGTATGCGTGTGTTATGTGTGTGTACGATGTAGGTGTGGTGTACGATGTCATCGTGATGAAAGAGTTATGTTCGCAAAAATTTTCAAACACACGTTAAAAAGATCTTTCATTGTTGATTGATTAATTTCTTTCCCCTTTCTTTCTTTCTTTCCTTCTTTCTTTTTTGTTTTTTTTTTTGTTTCCTTCTTCCTTTCTTTTTTTTTTTTGTTTCAATTCTTTTTTATTCCCCTCTTTTATCCCCTACCACCCTCCCCCAAACCCCAGTCGATCCCCCGCCCCATCCCTCCCCAAATAACCCCGGATTATTTCATCAGCCTTTTAATCATTTTTATTTTTTATTTATTTATTTATTTTTTTTTTTCATTTTCTTTTCTTTTTGTCGTTTCGTCGTTTCTTCTCTTTTCTTTTTTTTTTTTTTTTCGTTTTTTTTTGTTTGTTTGCTTGTTCATTTGCTTGTTTAAATCCTATATTATATAAAATTATATAGACGAGAGAGAGGTAGATTTCTAGAAAAATTAAATTCTCACAATTTTATTCTTTTTTTTTTTTTTCTTTCTTTTTTTCGCTTTTTTTCCTCTCTTTTTCCTTTTTTTGTTTTTCCTTTTCTATTCGTTTCTTCTCGTTTCTCCTCATTTCTATCTCTAATCGCCATATTTTCTTTCTTCCTTTTTTACTTCTGTTTTTCGTTTACTTCGGTTCTTTTCTCCTTTGAAGATCGACAAATACGATGTGAAATGATGAAGAAAAAGACAAGATAAAGAAAGAAAAAGAGAAAGAAAAAGGAAAAAAAAAGACTCACGTGTCAAT
>NC_062211.1:2877985-2885485 GCF_912470025.1 Vespa velutina
TCCCACCCCCTCTGTTTTCTTTCATTTTTATTATTTTTCTTTTATTTATTTGTTTATTTATTTATTTTTCTTCTTTTCCTTTGTCAAAAACTTCAAACCTGATTTGTGCGAGAGTAAAAAAGAAGATACGTGTGTAGATTTATGTGTATGTATTTGTACGTACGTATTTATATTTATGTATGTCTGTATTAAACGTATTGGCATAAATGTGGTTAGAGAGAGAGAGAGAATAACTATCAATATATATATATATATATATACATATGTTATATGTATGTGTATATATGTATGCGTATATATGTGTATGTAAAGGCACTTACGTGATCGATATTAATTTCTCCCTTGTACATGAACTCGACGAGTACTTTGATGTCCGAGAATTTGACGTCGCGCATGATTACGATAGGATCCTTCTCTTCGTATTGCGACAGGATCGTGTCAAAGTAGGTGCTGCATGCCGATAGTACGACCTGCGAATAATATAAATATTAATTACTAAACAAAACAAAAAATATACATATAAAAAAAAAAACATATATATGAATATATATTAATTAGAATATTAATTGAATTAATTTATTTATTATGAAAGCAAATTAAATGGTTTTGTCCATTTTTCTTTTCTTTTACTTTTTTCTTTTCTTTCTTTTTTTTTTTTTTTTTTTTTTGAGATCTCGCATACAAATCATACAATGATGATAGGAAGAAAGAAAAAAGAAGAAGGAAAAAAGCAGAAGAAAAATCATACGATCATAATTTTGATTTCTATCGTTAAATTTCAAAAGCAAATTGACGTTCAGATATATTTGATGTCCCTTTTTCCTATCGATAAATCGTCCCCTGTTAATACGAACGTAACCCTTAATAAGATCTACGTTAGTTTGTAATATGGCGCACGTCGATCATCGTTAATTATAAACGAAATGAAAATGTAGATTTCGAGAATGGATGCTGTCCCGCACGTTAATAGCACACGTTCGAATGTCCGGACATATTTTCATCGTAAAATGTGAATAAAACGTGACAGAAAATCCACTCCCTCCCTACCTCCCTCCCTCTATCTCTCTCTCTCCCTCTCCCTTATTTCTTCATTCGCGACTTTTTTTAATAGTGTCGATAATACCTATACGAATGGTGCTTTCATTTTGATCGAAGTACATACGATATATATATATATATGTATGTATGTATGTATGCATATATGTATGTATGCATATATGTATACATATATATATATGTATGTGCATATATGTATGGGAATACAAATTTGTTATTCATACATGAGAGATCATCGAGTCAATGGAAGTTTGTTTCAAACGTTTCAATCGTTCGTACGATTAGAACAATTGATTATATCAATGAATGGAGGTGCTTTTATTTTCATCGATAATCTATGAATTGTTTATATGCAGTTTAAATATGTATAAGTTTCAATATTTGTCAGGTTAGATTCGTTAAGTGAAAATTTTGCTTCATATATATAAATCAAAATTAAAAAATAAAACAAAAAATACATTTCAATCGATTAGTACGTTTGATTATCCCGAATAATGGTGATGTTTTTTTTCTTTTCTTTGCTTTCTTTTTTTTTTTTTTTTTTTTTTTTTTTTGTTAAGATCTAGGAAATATTTTTTGTTATTGTTGTTGTTGTTGTTGTTGTTGTTGTTGACTACTACTAATCAATATAGTATTCGTCATGTGTATACAATGCTGTTGATTTTTTTGGACGGTAATTTCTATGCAGTGGACGATTATAAGAGAAGAGAGAAAGAGAGAGAGAGAGATAGAGAGAGAGAGAGTACAATGTATTAATCAAGTTGAAAGGTATGATTCGATCAAAAAAGTATAAGTAATGGACTATTAGAAAAAGATTAGGATTAACCGTTGATGTGTTTAACACAGTTATTTAAAATATTGATAAAATCTGATATGGCGTATAAATGAACTTTTTGATTCATTAAAAAGATGTCACATCTAATACACGATAAATAGTCTCAAGTATCATCGATACGATTATCAAATGTAGTGATTAGAAATACGATTGAGTTAATTTTCATTGATTTCGTATTCGAAAACATTCAATTAGATTAATTCGTATAACGAAGCTTTTTCAAATTTTTTATTTAATTTTTCCTAAAAATTCGATTCACTTTTTTGTTGTATTGCTAAATTAAACAAATATCTTACATACATACACACACACACATATATATATATAGATATAAAGACATAAAATTTAGATTATGCGATATTTCATAATTTTATTTCTTTTCTTACGAAAGGAATATAATCCTACATTTTCGATTAAATTCTTCATACAGATTCAACTCTCTTTCTGATTATATTGTCAAATTACAAAACATCTTGTATATATATATATATACACACACATACACATACGGACTATGCTTTATTTCATATATTTCATTTATTTTCGCATTCGAATCTTCAACATTCATCAATTCGAAAACGAAGCTTGAAATTTAATTTTTCATGTAGATTCAACCCATTTCTGATTATACTGCCAAATCAGAAATACACTGTGTGTGTATATATATATATATATACATTTAAATTATGCAGTATTTCATAATTTCATTTATTCTCTTATTCAATTCGATTAATTCGAATAATGAAGCTTCTTACGGGAGAAAAAAAAAAACAAAAGAGTATAATGTCAGATCACATTTTTGACTTAATATTTTTTCGTAGTTCCGTTGTATGTATTTCTGGCTTCATTTAATTCCTTTTTCAGTCGTACATACCTAAATCAGAAATACATATATACCGATCGATATCATCGAGACAATGATATCTGATCGAAACATTTCGATAGTTAGATCAGTAAGATCTACGTTAATATACAGAACAAAATGATTATATCATGATCACGTAAACATTAGCAATTTATAATAACAATATCACCAAAAAAAAAAAAAAAAATAATAATAATAATAATAATAATAATGAAAAGACACAATTTCGTTATAGTGAAGGAAGACTCGATCGAGACGGTTAAAGGAGGGACTTATAACTTTTCATTTAGTTTCGATCGTATATACGCGCGAGCGTAGAAATAGATGACGAGGAAGGGCCAAGAGAGAAAGAGAGAGAGAAAGAGGGAAGGGGATGAGGGTGTAGAAGGATGAAGAGAATGAGGAAAAGAGGAAGAGTAGTGGAAGGAAGGAAGGAAGGAAGGAAGGAAGGAAGGAAGGTTATCGAAGTCGAAATAAATCAATGTCACGGTGCTTCTTGCCTCGCCGTGAACTTCTTTTTCACGTAGAAACAGAAAGCGAGAGAGAGAGAGAGAGAGAGAGAGAGAGAGAGGGAGAGAGGGAGAGAGACAGATAGAGATATAGAGATAGAGATAAAGGTAGAGAAGAAGGAAGAAGAAGGAAGAAGTAAAAGGGAAAGAAGGAAAGAAAGAAAGAAAGAAAGAAAGAAAGAAAGAAAATTCTTTCCTTCTCCGTTCTGCTAGAAAATTTTCTTCTTTTATCCGCCACCAATCCCACCCCCACCGCCCACCCTTATTCACCCCTCTCAAGGATAGCATCGATCGTCTTTTCTCCTTGGATTCGTCTCGTAGCTTCGGAGTTTTTTCCTATCTCTTTCTCTCTCTTGCCTCTTCTTCTCCTTTCTCTCTTTTTCACACACACACACACACACACACAAGCATGCACGCGCATGTATACACATACATACACTGTCTTTTCTCTGTATAGCGGTATAAAAGTATCACCGCATAAATTTCGTCCGGCCGACAGGCGTTAATTACTCTCAGGCCGGTTGAGAGCACACACACACAAATATAGACACGTACATACATACACACACATACATACATATAATATCTCTTACACAGTTCGTACAATGTATCTAGAAAGTGGTTGGTTGGTTGTACAGCAACAACAACAGCAATAGCAATAGCAGCAAGCAAGCAAGCAAGCATGGAAGGAAGGAAGGAAGCAAGGGTCGAAGGGGGTTTGAAGGGTGTGGGAGCCACGTCGGCGGCGGCAGCGACGAGAAGAGGAGGAGGAGGAGGAGGAGGGGGAGACAGGTTAAACGCGTCTCTCTTTGGAAATCAATATAATCGCCACTTTTATTATCTTTTATTTATTCCATAATTCCTGCGCATTTACGTCTCGTCGCCGTCAATAAAAACGGAAACGGCCGGCCGTAAATACGTGCGCTTTAATTACGTTCGCTGACTGTCCTCCCCAACTCTCCACCTCCACCTACATCATCTCCACCCCCTAACCCTCTTTCCCTCCCTCCATCTTTTTCTTCTCTTTTTTTCTTTTCCTCCTTCTCTTCCTCCTCATTCCTTTCTTCTCCTACCAATTCCTTTATCTCGCTTCTGTCCAACCACCGAACCACCCACCCACCCCTATCATCGCCCCGTCCCAACGTTTTCTCGTCTTGAAAAAAAAAAAAAAAAAAAAAAGAAAAAAAGAAAAAAGAGAAAGAAGAAAAAACGCAAGAAAAAAGAAATAAAGGAAAGAGAAAAGACAGGAAAGGAACAAGAAAGGAAAGGAGAACGAACGCGGCTCGTAAATTCGAGAAGTTGCGAAGTTCGAAGAAGGTGGGGAAGAGGGGGAACTCGTGGGGAAGGGTAAGAGGGAAGAGGATGGTGGCACCGGGCGGCCGGATAAGGAAAAAAACGGGGGCGGCTTGGGGGAAGCGGGGGAGGGGGCTAGGAGGGAGTCTTCTCCGCGGGAGACAGTGGGAACAAAAAAAAAAATGATAAAGAACGAGGAGAAATAATATCTTTTCACTTCGAGAGGGTGGAAGAGTCCGAGGTTCAAAAAAAAAAAAAAAAAAAAAAAGAAGGAAAAAGAAAGAAGGAAAAAAGAAAAGAAAAAATAAAGAAAAAAGAAAATAGAACGAAAAAGAAAGAAAAGAAAAGAAATGAAGAAAGGAGGACGTAGAGGGGTGGGAGTTGATGAAAGGAAATTAAAATTAAGAATAAATTAAAAAGGAAAAAAATGGGTGGATTGGCGGAGGGAAAAAGAAATATGAGAACGTTAAGTACGTTCATACGAGTGACGATCGTATATAATGAAAATATTTCGAAAGAAAAATTTTCTTATCGACTATTACGTTCTACGTCCTCGTCCGTCCTCGTCGTCGTCGTCGTCGTCATTGTCGTCTATTATTTATTAGTTTGTATACCTTAAATTTAATTTTATTTTTCTTTTCACTTTTGTACACTCTTTGTTCTCTCGTTTGTAGTAGGTTTCGTATTAGGAGGAGGAAGAAGAAGTAGAAAAAATAGAAAATAAAGAAAAACAGAGAAAAACAAACAGAAAAAAAAAAAACAAGGAAAGAAAAGGGTGCCGCGTGCCGTTTCGTGCGCGGTGTTTTCTGGGCGTTGGAAACGAAGAGTGAAAGAGAAAGAGAGAGAATCACATTGGTCGTCGTCATCGTCGTCGTCATAGTCGTCGACAACGTCGTCGTCGTCGTCGTCGTCGTCGTCGACAACGTCGTTGTCGTCGTCTCTTACGTCTCTTCCGTCTCCTTCGTCTATCCCGTCTTTCTCCACCGCAGGTACGAAACATTGCTGCCACGGCTGCCCCGCCCAGTCAATAGCCTGAATATTTAACGTTAGAAGTTCCGTATTGATTTTCACGATTTTTACGTCTCCACAAATAAGGCCGTAAAAGGCCGGTACCTCCTTCTCTTCCTTCTCGAAGAACGGGAGGGAGGGGGGACTGAAGAGGAGGGGGGGGGAAGAAGGAGGCTGGCGGGCGGATAGGCTGGTAGGTAGGCAGCAGAGAGGGTTCAAGGGGGTTGAGGCTTCGGAAGACGAGAGAGAGAGAGAGAGAGAGAGAGAGAGAGAGAGAAAAAGAGGAAGAGAGAGAGAAAGGACGATAGACGCGTTACTTTTCAGTGCCAGCGCGCTATATAACGCTTTATTATGCCGGGGCGCTTTTATGGGGAAATACTGCGATGAAAAAAGACGAAGAAGACGAGCAGACGCATGGAAGTGGGGTGGGGTGGGGGGAGGGAATGGGGAGTGGGTGGTTAGATGGGTGGTAGGTAGGTAGGGAGGGAGGGAGGGAGGGAGGGAGGGAGAAAGGAGACCGAAGGTGGGGTTGCTCGAAGGTGGTGGTAGAGGAGAGAATGGGAGAGGAAGGAAAGGGCAGAAGAAGAAAGAAATTGCACTGCCCGGGTTTCATATCGAGTCATTACGATCCCCGGGCACTTTTACCCCCACCACCCCTTTTTATACTCTTCCTATCCTTTTCTCTACTGGTACTACTACTACTACTACTACCTTTACCTCCACCTCCATCTCCTCCTCCACCCCTACCTCCTCTTCCTTCTCATCCTCCTCCTCCTCTTCTTCCTTCTTTCCATCCCCCTGCCTCCTCCTAACCCCTCTCCCCCCCCCTCACCGCCGCCGTTCACGACGTCTTCTGACATTAAACTTTTTATCGTGCATAACGGCGCTTCGTCTTTTGCCGGGAATGAGAAAAAAAAGAGCGAGAGAGAGAGAAAGAGAGAGGAAGAAGAAAGAGAGAGAGAGAGAGAGAGAGAGAGAAAAAAGGGACAAAAAAAAGGAAAAACGAAAGAAATAAATGGAAAGACCCGTCGGTGGGCTATATCCCCCCCACCCACCCACCTAACCACCCAACTCCCGTCCTCTCTTTGGCCCCTTCACCCCGTTCTCTCTTCTCTTATTCACCGGCTACCACCTTTTTATCGTCCTCGTCGTCCTCGTCGTTGTCCTCGTCGTCATCGTCGATATATTATCGTATTTGTCAATTTCATTAGCCTTTTTTCTTCGTTAATCGACATTTTTTTTCAATCTAATCGTTTTATTACATTTTTACTAATGTATGTATGTATGTATGTATGTATGTATTATTTCTTTTTTTATATTCTTAATCCATCAAGTATTAAGATATTCAGATTTCTAATTACATTTTGAAGATTTTATTATGATATTCATAGAAAGAGAATTATTGGATTACTCAAATATAAGTTTTTTAAGATCGATTATTTTATATATAGATTTTATATATATGTGTGTGTGTGTATGTTTTCTTTTTTTATATTCTTAATCTGTCAGGTAGTAAAATATTTAGATTCCTAATTACGTTTTTAAGATTTTAATATGATTTTCATAGTTAGAAATATTTGATTACTATTCTAAAAATTTTTTTATATAGAATTAACCCTTATATGTATATATTGTATGTATATATGTATGAATATATATAAAATGTTAAAAGTCGAGAGCATTTGAATCCTAGGAAAGATTAAATCATCGCGATAGGATTCAATCTAATAACTAATTAATGCAATAAGTTAGGAATTTTTAACAAAATATAAGGATTTTCGTTAAAAATAATCGGCAGATTATGCCAATCCTAATAAAAACGATATTGTTTTTCACTTTAAAAAGAAAGAAAGAAAGAAAAAAAAAATAAAAAAAAGAAAAGAAACAAGAAAACAAAAAGATACTTAAAACAGTACGGATTGTTATCGGTGAGT
>NC_062211.1:2890485-2895485 GCF_912470025.1 Vespa velutina
GGGTGGTGGTGGTGGTGGTGGTGGTTGGGTGGAGGGATGATGATGAGAAAAGAGGGGGGGTGGACGCACACGTGGCAAATAATGTAAATGAATGTAGAGAGGGTAGGAGATACGGTTTTTAGAGGAAGTGGAACACGTGCACGCGAAACCGGCGAGACAGAGTCTAATGAAAAATATTAAGCCCCGAGATAGGAGTAAAATAAATTAATCTTCTATGCCACTGTGTCGGAGTACTACCACCACCAATCACCATCACCACCACCACCAACACCACTACTACTACTACTACAACCTACCACCATCATCATCACTATCTAACGACGACTATTAACTACGTCGCACCATCGTAACACCATCGTTCTCTCATCACTACTATTACACATCATCGACGCTTTCTCATTACATGTATCATTCTTATATATGTACATGTAATATATATGTGCGTGTGTGTCTGTGTGCGCGCGCGCGTTCGCGAATGAATATGATTCATGTCGGTGTATTAGATAGAAGCCCTGTTCATTCGTGTGCATGACGAGAGAACAGTGAATAGTGGAAGCGTAGAAAGAGAGAGAGAGAGAGAGAGAGAGAGAGAGAGAGAGAGAGAAAGGGAGGGGTGTAAAGGCGGGATGGTTAGGAGAGAAGGGGGAGGGTTGAAAAGAGGGAGAGAAAGTACTTAGACTCGTACAAAAATATCGATTATACTTTTTTACGAGTTCACTCGCTCCACCGAGTGTTAATTTTGCGAAACGGCCTTCCCCTCGCCACGCGTGCCTCGTAAAATCCTATTAACGCGTACGAGAAGGTCCTCTCTCTCTCTCTCTCTCTCTCTCTCTTTCTCGCTCTCTCTATCTATCTATCTTTCTCTTTTTCTCTTCCACTTCACCCTCCTACTTTTCTTCCCTCTCCGACTCCCCTCTTCCTTTTCATTCTCCTCTTTATACTCCAACCACCTCTACATAGTGGTATGCCTCTACACATTTCACCGCTTTTCGCAATAAAAATTCGAACGAGAGTCCGTATTTAACATTTTTTTTCTTCCTCTTCCTCATTTGTATGCTCTCTCTCTCTCTCTTTCTTTCTTCTATCTCAGTCCATCTATCTATCTATCTATCTATCTATCTATCTATCTATCTATCTATCTATCTATCTATCTGTCTGTCTGTTTATCTCTCTTTTTGCTTTTCTCTTTCTTTCTTCTTTTTTCTCTCTTTCGGTTCTCGCTTCTGTCGAACTTTCAGAGGTTCAAAGTCGAGCGGTTCAAGGACACGCCTTTTTATCATGGTGAAATACCTTTGAAAAGTTAGCCACGCGTTAAATTTGATCACGACTTAATAATAATAATAATAATAATAATAATAATAATAATAATAATAATAATAATAATAATAATAATAATAATAATAATAATAATAATAATAATAATTGAAAGATTTAGTATATTAACTCGTACTAGTTCCTTTCTTTTTCCCTGTTTTCTTTTCTTTTCTTTTCCTTTTTTTTTTAATAAAAATATATGTATTAATTAATCAAAAAATAATTTATTTTCATATTCTTTATCCCGTTGTATTAGATTTTTCCTTTTATTAGAAATATCATATACAATCATATAATATATGATCTGTCGAATTGATAAGAAAAAAAAAAAAAAGAAAAAAAAAAAGAAAAAAAAAAGAAAAAAAAAGGTAAAGAAAAACGAAAAAAGAAAAAAGAGAGAAAAGATATCTCGGAAAAAAATTAAAATAAAATTTGCTAAATCTAGTTCTTTACAACGAGCGACATTTTTAATGAGCATTTAAAGTGTTAATAAAAATATCTTATTTTTATATTTAACGTACATGTAACGCTTCAAGGTTTTAAATTATATCGTTGTTTAAAAATACTAAGATAATATTAATATAATAAAACTTTTGAAATAAAGGGTGCCAAATATAGAAATATTATCGATTAGAAATTTAATAATAAGAAATATTAAATAAAGATATATTAAATACTAGAAATTCAGAGATAATAATTTCAATAGTTATTATTATTATTATTATTATTATTATTATTATTATTATTATTATTATTATTATTATTATTATTATAAAATATTCTTTTCAATCTTTTTTTAGAACACAGAATGTCCGGGTTTAACGACCTTCGCACCTGGCAACCCTTCCGTATGGGCATATAATAATTACCTTGAAGGCACATAGAGAAAAGTCTTGTCTTTATATACACCGTGTGCATCTTGAGAATGAACAAACGAACGAACGAACGAACGAACGAACGAACGAACGAACGAACGAAAGAACGATACGTACATACAAGTACGTAGGAACTAACGTTAACGTGAAAATGTGAACGTGAAAGCATTAACGTGACAACATGAACGTGATAACGTGGACTACGATGTTTACTATATAATTATATGTACGCTCGCGAATACCTGAAATCCCGTTAACATTTTTGTTTATTTTTTTTTGTTTTTTATTTTTTTTTTTTTTGTTTTTTTTTTCCTCTTTATTTTTCAACAATTTCCGTTCGGCCCTCTCTCTCTCTCTCTCTCTCTCTCTCTCTCTCTCTCTCTCTCTCTCTCTCTCTCTCTCTCTCTCTCTCTCTCTCTCTCTCTCTCTCTCTACCTCTCTTTCTCTCTTTCCCGATGCATCACATGCCAATACGGTAAGCTCGGTTTATTGCATACAGTTGTTTCGTCGAAATGCAAGCCGGTTCCCGTACGACGACCTCTCTCTCTCTCTCTCATTCTCACTCGATAGCATGTCACACGCTTCGTTCTTATATCTATATATTTATCTATCTATCTATTTGCCCATCTATATACATATATATATATATATATGCATGTAGGTGTATGTATATATATATATATATATATATATATATATATATATATATATATATATATATATATATCTTTCGTTCTTTCTCGATAAGTCATGAATTTTATACTGTTTTCTTTTTTTTTTTTTTACGATGATTTTTTAATTTTTTCCTTTATTTTCCTTTGTTTTGATTTTGTTTTATTTTGCATTTTTTTACTTTCTGTTTCGTTTTGCTTTTGTTAAAAACATTGTTTGTCTTTAATCGTAAGAAATTGTAGGGTTAATTATTTATTATGCTTCTTTCGTTGGTTAAATAAAAGAAAGAACATTTTATTACGATTTACTTCAATGACGTTTATTATTTGATAACGATTATTTTTATTATTATTATTATTATTATTATTATTATTATTTTCTCTTTTTCTTTGATTTTTGATTTTCGAATTAAAACAACAAATGATTCTTTTTCAAAAATTTCATTACGATTTTCTTGTTAATGATGTTTATTATTTCTTTTTGACGTTTCATTTTATTTGATTGCTTTTCGATATTGTTTTTTCGAAAGAAAATGTTTATATGAGAGAGAGAGAGAGAGAGAGAGAGAGAAACCTGCCATTCTTTGTCGATACTTTCGTTAGTCAAAAATTTTATTACCATTCTTTCAAATGATTGTTATTACTGTTATTTTGTTTTATTTTTCTTTTCTTTTTTTTGACGTTATATTTTTTGATTGGTTTTTTTTTCAGCATTGTTTCCTTCTGAAAGAAAACATTCATAAGAGAAAAAATGAGACAGTGAATAAGCCGAAAATTTCACGTTGTTATATTTTTCAATGATTTTTATTATTATTATTATTATTATTATTAGTTTCAATTTTTTGTTTTTTATCATAAAGAATGATCGTTTGATGACACTGTTCCTCCGATAAAAAGATTTATGCATGAGTGAAAAGAGAGAGAGAGAGAGAGAGAGAGAGAGAGAGAGAGAGAGAGAAAGAAAGAAAATTCTCTCATTTACTTTTAATAAGTCCAAAATTTCATTATTATTATTTTCATGGACGATGCTTATTATTAAATTCGGCGTATTATTTTTTAATTACTTTTTCAAAACGAAAAAAAAATTCTTTTCTAGAGAGAGAGAGAGAGAGAGAAAGAGAGAGACTCCCCATTCTTTATACATAATTTCATTGATCGAAAATTTCATTATAAATTTTTTTGAATATTACAATAATAATAATACTAACAATAATTATTGTTATTATTATATTATTATAAAAATACAATAATAATAATAATTATTATTAGATCTTTTTTTCTTCTTCGATTTTGATCTTTTTTTCATCGCAAAAATTATTGTTGCCTTCGTAAGAAAAAAGAGAGAGAGAGAGAGAAAGAGAGAGAGAGAGAAAGCTTTGAAATACGTGAGTGGAGAATCGTCGACGACATTTCTCGATATTTACATCGTAAATAGTGTGAGAAAGAGCGAGAGAAAGATTGAAAATGAGGAGGAGCCGTTATCGTACTTCGTCCGACAAGCGAAATGCGATATTTAATGAAGCGCGCGTTAGTCATCGGAAAAACAATGTTGCATAGTCCAATCGATAATTTCCACTTCTTCTTCTTTTTCTTTTCCCTTTTTTTTTTTTTCTTTTTTTCTCCTGTTTTTTTTTTTTTTCTTTTTTCCTCTTATCTTCCTACCTCCCTCCCTCCCTCCCTCCTTCCCAGCCGTCCCGCTCTATCTTTTACTCGGAAAGAAGAGATTAGCGCTTGCACTCTTTAACTTTTAAACTTTATTTTACGTCTTTCTTTTCGCGTTTTTGTTGAGATTGGATACCTTTAAAAAATCTCTCTCTCTCTCTCTCTCTCTCTCTCTCTTTCGCGTGCACGCGCGCGCGTTTTTGATTTTCGGCCATGTTTGAACAGAATTTTTTATAAAGCTTCTCTCTCTTGACGATTATTCTTGAGATATTTTTATGTTTTTTTTTTTTTTTTTTTTTTTTTTTTTTTTTTTTTAACAAAGAGAAGGAGAGAATAATTTTGATTTCATCAGAATACGAAAGCAATTAAAAAAAAAAAAGAAAAAAAAGAAAAAGAAAAAAGAAAAGAATGAAAAAGAAAAAGGAAAACAAAGAAGATGAATAAATTATTATTTGTAACAATTTCCGATTAAACAGAT
>NC_062211.1:2902985-2920485 GCF_912470025.1 Vespa velutina
TTTTTTTTCTCTCTCTCATTTATATCTTTAACCGGTTCCTCTCGTTTCACACTTTTATACTCTCGTCGAAAGTACGTGTAAAGTATTTAGAAGAAAAGAGAGCAAGAGAGAGTGAGAGAGAGAGAGAGAGAGACAGAGAGAGAGAGAGAGAGAGAGAGAAAAGAAAAGACAAAGGGAAGAAAAAGAAGGGTAATTCATCTTACGGATATCGTTCTATCCCTCTCGTCGATGGAAAAGATCGCCGATAGTCAGAGTCAAGGTTTCCTCTTGACTTCCGCCGACGCGACGGCTCTTCGTTCTGTCATAAATATATCCTCCTAACGGCACGTTTATCTGTAACAGAAATGGCGAAAAAGCATGCTTTATTAACGCGTTCCGGTCTCTCTCTGCTTGAACGTCAATGAAGTAACACACGACGGACGCGGCTTCGCGACTCGTCACACGCTCAGAGAGGAGATAGTGGAAGTGGAAAAGTGTAAGAGAGAGATAGATAGAGAGAGAGAGGGAGAGAGGAAGGGAGAGAGAACATGCGAATGAACGAACGAGCGAGCGACAGAGTGAGAGAAATATAAACATTATATAGATAGAGATAGAGATAGAGAGAGAGAGAGAGAGAGAGAGAGAGAGAGAGAGAGAGAGAGAGAGAGAGAGAGAGAGAGAGTAAATTAGATCGTTGTACGATCACACCGAGTACATTTGTTCATTCGACGACAGAATGATAGAAACGTCGATATGTACATGCCGCTGACTCTTTCATTCCCGTTTGCATAAATAATAATCTCCGTTCGAATCGGTCGATGATGCTTTTTATGGAATCTCTGCGGAGGTATATATATATATATTTCTTTTTTTTACGTACGTATGTATATAGGTAACTGTGTGTGTGTGTGTGTGTGTGTGTGTAAGAGAAGGGAAAAGTAAGAATTAAGAAATTTTGTCGCATATTATTGATCGATTATATACACCTATCCACGAATCGTGCAACATTAATTACAGATATATATATGTATATATATATATATATATATATATATATATATACATATATACAATATTATTATCGGACCAATTATCACGTCTATCGATCAATCAAGATAGACGAGAAAATTATTGATTCGATTTTCTTTTCTTTTCTTTTTTCGAAGAAATTTTCGAGATCATTCGTAATTTGTCTCCAGTCTTATTATATATATATATATATATATATAAAAGAAAAAAGAAAAAAGGTAGAATTCGAAAAGGAAGAAAAAATATATTACACAGAGAAAAAAAAATCGAACGATTTTATAGATCGATAAAGGAGAGAGGAGGCCGTGCAAGAAGAGGCAAAAAGGAGAAGTAAAAAAATAAAAAAGAGA
Source organism: Vespa velutina (assembly GCF_912470025.1). NCBI lineage: Eukaryota > Metazoa > Arthropoda > Insecta > Hymenoptera > Vespidae > Vespa > Vespa velutina. Next base: position 2,904,344 of record NC_062211.1, read on the forward strand.
AAAAAAAAAGGAAAAGAAGGAAGGAAGGAAGAAAAAGAGAAGAAGATTAACTTGCCTTACGGCGAGTATATAATTAGAAATTAGGAGGAAAGGAGGAGAATAACAAACAAAAAAAAAAAAAAAAAAAAAAAAAAAAAAAAAAAAAAAAAAAAAAAAAAAAGAAATAAGAATAATAAAATAAAAAATGATAGAGAGAAATTAATGAAAAAAGAATTGAAGAAAAAGAAAAAAAAGAGAGAAAACAGGAAAATTGGATGGATCCACGGTACGAGGAGGAGAAGATCGAGGTATAGAAAATCGATTATACCCTCGAACGATGATGCCTCTTTCGAAGGTCGTACGGTCACGCTCGTTTTTGATGACCTTCATCGATGACTCGTACATTCTTTCTGTTCGACCGAAAGGATCATGAAAGAGAGAGAAAGAGAGAGAGAGAGAGAGAAAGAGAGAGAGAGAAAGAGTCTACATTTTGATTGAACGACAAGGTCAAAGGCTCTTAATGTGGTTATGCATGCATGCATACATATATATGCATAAATATATACATGTGTGTGTGTGGGTGTGTATATGTCTGTCTATAATTTTGAAATGTCAAGTGGGGGTATAAAAGACCCCTAGGAAGAGTAGCTAAGAAGTGATCTGGTTGAATATGTAGGGTGTCTGAGAGAGGTGGGAGTCTATGTGTTTAGGGGATGAGGTGGTTGGGAGGGTTAGGGGTTTGGAAGGGAAGTAATAAGACTGGTCACGTTCGATCGTATATCCAATAGATATATCAGAGACTCTCGACAACCAGGGTAGAAGGATATATATGTCGTATTGCGAATGAAAATAGAGTATACAGTCTGGGACACAGGACGGTTTTTCTTCGTTTTTCCTTTTTTTTTTATACACTTATTATGTATGTATATATATATATATATATATATATATATATATATATATATAGATATTTTTGTTTCCTTTCTTTCTATCGTTAAATTTAAAAATGAAGTAATCATTGATAAAAAAGAAAAAAAAAAGAGAGAGAGAGAGTGAATAGAAATTTTACAAAATTTTATTTAGATCCTTTCCATCTTGGAGAAAGTTCATTACGTTCTCGTTTCAGTAATACCCGTGAAACGCCATAGAACAGTTTAATATCAATGATTTTTCATATGAAAAAGTATAAAAAAAAAAAAAAAAAAAAGAAGACGAAGACGAAGACGAAGAAGAAGAAGAAACAAGAAAAGAACTAAAAAAAAAAAAAAAGAGAAAAGAAAAAGATATAACGGCTTGTCTGACTCGTTATTATATACCACAGTTTCGTTTTTCTTTTTTGCCCTTCCTTTTTTCTGTATATTCCTTTTTTTCTTCTTCTTCTTCTTCTTTTTTTACCATCTAACCTGAAACTCTCTTCCTCCCCTCCCATCCCTTCCTTCTCTCTCTCTCTCTTTCTTTTCTTTTTAGTCTATTCCAAGAGAAAGAATTTTTCGATGCGGCCCCGTGTGCCGCAAAGGCACTTGATCTACGAAAGTAGGAAAGAGAAAAAGGAAAAGGAAGAGGGATGGATGGTTGGCGGAAGAAGGGAGAAAGAGAGAGGTAGGTAAAGATGGGTGGGTGGGTGGTTTTAAGGAGGAGATAGCAGTAAGAGGGAGAAGGAAAAGTCGCAAGAACCGGATGTTAGAAATTTTCACGTGGATCGCGGAACACTCTCTGCGGCACAGAAACAGCACCGATTCGCGGAATTCAGGTCTCTCCGCGGAGCACACGAGCGCGCACGGAACGTACACAATACATAAATGTTTAGCCGCGCACATATACGTATAAAAAGATAGATAGAGAGAGAGAGAGAGAGAGAGAGAAATAAACTCAGTGGCCTCACACTCACGACTACTATCCTAGATTCTCCTGGTACTTTCTATTGTGTTTACGGATCGGATTGGAGTACCTTTCGCTTCTTAGAAAATAGAGCCCGCTTCTATATTCCAGGCCAACACCTCTATCCCCCCACCTCTCGCCCACCACCTCCCCGTCTCCCATCACCTCTCGTCGATTTGTATTTTGCTATAGTTTTGTAGTTACGGGTATCGCGTGGATTATTGTAATGGTAAAGTATAGAAGGAGAGAAAGAGAGAAAGGGGAAGTAGGGGACTGGCTATGGATGTACCAAAATGGCCGACCGGTGGTTGGCCATTTTTATCTTGAGAAAAAGAAAAAAGCGAGAAAAAAAAAAGGAAGAAAGAAAGAAATATCCCACCTATAAGAATCCTTCATTCACGTCGATCTTTTCATTAAAAAGAAAAATTAAAAGAAAAAGAATATATATATACATATATACATATATACATATATAAAAACACGTATGTATATATACATATGGAATGTTAACGACGATCTCGAAGCATCCTGATGAAAAACGATATTTTTTTCTCTCGATATATCGATTACGAGACTGTATATATATATATATTGTTTCATGATTATGATTATACTATTTTGTAAATCTATCGATAGCCTTCGATTACTTCGTTTTAAAATGAGTAAAAGGTGAAAAACCCAATGAGAATCGTGATATATACATACATACATACATACATACATACATACATACAAGGCATACATACGTATGTATATACATAATAAACTTGTTTGGCGTTCGGTCAAACTCGTGAGAATTTCACGGACTTTACCGACTTCCTTCTTTATCAGCTGTTTACTGTGTTTACACCGTATGCTTTCACGCATATAAAACTCTCTCTCTCTCTCTCTCTCTCTCTCTCTCTCTCTCTCTCTTAGATATATACCAAATGTACACGCGCATGCACACGCGCACATATACATAGACACATAGAGACAGCAGACGCACGCACGCACACCCACAAATTTATTCTTTTTTTCTTTTTCTATATCTCTTAAAAAAACAGACAGATAGACGCATACATAGATAATCTTTTTCATATTATAATTTCATTCTTAAACGAATTGAAATCCTCTTAAACGAACTTTGTTGGTGGTATATAACGATGAAGATCCGATGCACGCGGTATGTACGTTGTTGATATGTACTGCTGACATAACGGTTCTGCGTTCTGAGTTCTCTCATCGTGAAAGAAAGAAAAAAGAAAGAGAGAGAGAGAGAGAGAGAGAGAGAGAGAGAAGTAGAGAGAGCGAGAGCGAGAGCGAGAGAGAGAGAGAGGGATAGAGAAAGATAGACAGATAGATAAAGATAGGATGCGAGAGAAATGACAAAAACGTGTGCGCGACCGCGAGTCACCGCTTGCAACCTCTCCTTACCACCCCTCCTTCCCTCCCCCACTCTCCTTTCCTTACTCTCCCTCTATCCCTCCTCCCGCTCCCCCTTATCATCCTCATCTACCTATTCCTCCCCCTACTCCTTCTATATTCTGTTTCTTCGACATCAAAGCGAAAACCATTTGGATTCCTTGTTCCCTCCGAATCTTTCGCTTACCGATTCTCTACGTAGTATTTATTCATTAAGGTGAATTATAAAATTGTAAAGATAACTTGGATAAATCTTCAAAAATTTCAAAAACAGATATAGAAGTAGAGAGAGAGAGAGAGAGAGAGAGAGAGAGGGAGGGAGAGGGAGGGAGGGGAATCAAAATCGAAAGGTTATCAAATTTCTCAAAGAATATTTCTCTGAAATATAAGAGATTATATCGCATATTTGTATAACGCATTATTGCAACGAATGTACGAGCAAGAGAAAGAGAAAAAAAAAGAGAGAGAGAGAGAGAGAAATTTAAGAGTGGAAATGGTATAAAAACATTTTATTACACTCGCAAGTCCGATTTCAAATCGCGTGTCCCGTCTTCCCCTTCTCTCTCCCCTCCCCCAATCCACCTTCTGTTCCTACAAATCGTTCGTTCTCTCTTCCTTTTTTTTTCCTTTCTTTTCTTTTTTTTTCTTTTGCCTTTTTTTCTTCTTTCCCCTCCCGCTCTTTCCTTTTTTTTTTTTTGTTCCGCCATGTTTTCAATCTAAACAAGGCAGCAAGCAACCAAGTGTGTATGTAAGAGAAAAACAGGGAGGGAGAGAGAGAGTGAGTGAGTGAGTGAGTGAGTGAGTGAGTAAGACAGACGATAACAACAGATTTATCGTGTTCGGTTGAAGATAATGCTCGATGCACACAAGAGAGCGCAGTGTTCTCTCTCTCTCTCTCTCTCTCTCTCTCTCTCTGTCTCTTTCTCTCTCATTGGCACTCGTTGCATCTCCCCACCAACATCCTCTCACTCTTTCTCTCTCTATCTCGTTCACTCAGTCAGTCAAGTTACTCACTCACTCACTCACTCACACTTACACGGCGTACCAAGTCTCGTTTTCCAACAACGCGCGTACAGCAGCAGCAGCAGCAGCAGCGGTAGCAGCAGCAGCAGTAGTTGCAGGAGTTGCAGCAGCAGTTGCAGTTGCAGTGACAGCAGCAACAGACGAGAAACGTGGCACGCGCGGTTCGCGTTGAGAATCTTTTCGAGATTTCGAGATTTCGAAACGTCGATGACAACACAGAGAAATGGAAATGTTTTTCTTCCTATATTTTTTCTTTTTCTCCTTTCCTTCCTTTTTTTTCTTGTCTCTTTCCGTTCCTTTTCGATCGCTCGTTCGTTCGTTTCGATCTTAAAGACTTAATTTAGTCTGATCGATATCGTATCGAATTCAAAAGACTTCGATGATTTTAAACCGCACATTGTGTGTAAATGCATAAAAGAATTATTCTTTCACGAGATATTATTAATCAATCCGTGTAGTACGCGATCGGTTGATCAGATTAATCGATCGATCGATCGATCGATCGAATTTCGATCGATCGATCCATCCATCCATCCATCCATCCGAAATATATCATTCGGATTTTTAACTAACTCGATCTTTTTTAATTGTACGAAATGTTCCAAGATTATCTTCTCCACTTATTCAAACTTTCGACAAGGATCTTAATACGTCGATCACTTATATATGTTTCACTTTGTTTATTTATTTATTTATTTATTTATTTATTTATTTATTTATTTATTTAGTGTCGGTCATCGTACGGTCTCTTCAATCCTCGGATTAATCTTCGATGAGAAATATAATATAACACTTGTGAAATATTTCACAATCGACGATTAAAGTACCACTAGTTCTTTTTTTTCTTTCCTTCGTTTTTCTCCCTCTTTTCTTTTTTCCTTCCTTCGACTTTATTATTTATTTCTATTATCTGAATGAATCTGATCTGTCACAGGATAAAATTATAATTATTTATTAAAATAATATAACTCTCCACTTTAATTATAAATTCACGATCGAAATAAGATTCATCATTCGCGGCGTTCCACTCATTTACACTTATCACTGATAAAATCCTTCTAAAAAAAAAAAATTCACCGTAATCCGACTGTTTCGAAAGAAGGGACGAAGAAAGAAAGAATGAAAAGAAAGGAAGGAAGAAAAGAAAAAAAAAAAAAAAGAAGAAAGGAAAAAAAACGCGCACGCACATACCAGCGCGCGCACGCATATACGAGGAACAGTAAAACAGAAGATATAATATATATACATATATATATATATATTATATATATATACATATATAAATATATTTGATCGGAGATAATAAAAAAAAAAAATGAAAAAGAAAGACGGAAAGAAAGTAAAAAAGAAAAAAAAAAGAAAAGAAAAATGTGCGCGCTGTTGTTCTATCGCGCAAACTCGAAAAGGGGGTTGAGAGAGAGAGAGAGAGAGAGAGAGAGAGTGAGAGAGAGGCAGCAGGGTACGGAAAAGAAGATAAACCGAGAAAGAAACAAAACATGAACAAAAAAAACGAAAGAAAAAACAGAGAATGAAAAACAAAAACGAACGAACAAATAAAAGAAAAAAAAAAAAAAAAAAAAAAAAGAAAGAAAGAAAATAATAAGAAAAACAAAAAAAGGATAAATGTCGTACGAACAAAAAGACGAGCAAAGAAGAAAAAAAAAAAAAGAAAAGAAAAGAAAAAAAAAAAAGAGCAGGCAAGAATCCGAACGAGTAAAAAAATAAAAAAGAGAAAAAACTAACGTTTATATTACGCACCGAAGTAAAAGAAGGATATCTCTCGTTGTGGATGGGGCCCGCGGTGTTGAAGAGAAAAAGAAGAAAGAGAATAGAAAAATGAAAAATGAAAAAGAAAAAACAAGGGGGAAAAAAAGAAGAAACAACGATGACAATGATGACGAGGATGACGACGACGACGACGATAACTATAACGATAACAACAACAACAACAACAACAACAATAACAATAATAATAATAATAATAAAATAAGAACAACGTCAAAGTGATCGTCGTGCCGCGATGATCGTCTTCTTCCTCTCGATCACGAGGGATCGCGTCCTCGATCAAATTCGTACGGAGTCTCGGTATCCTCCCGTAGTATTACTACTACTCGATGCACAACACGCGGCTGCGGACACCCGTCGCGGAAATTAAGGAGTCACGTTATAAAACGCAACGACCTACAATGCTACAAATGCTACGGAACCGGCGCGCCTCTCTCTCTCTTTCTCTCTCTCTCTCTCTCTCGCTCGCTCTTTCACTCGGTCTATCTATCCATCTCTCTTTCTCCCTCTTTCTCAACCCCCCTTTACGGCTGGCTTCCGCCCCTCCTACCCCCTCGACGGATCGCCGCCGTTGCTGCCGCCGCCGCCGCCACCACCACCGCCACCACCACCGCCGCCGCCACCGCCACCGCCGCCGCCGCCGCCGCCGCCGCCGCCGCCGCTTGCTGCCTCCTTTTCCTCCGTTTTCTTTCTCTCTCTCTCTCTCTCTCTCTCTGTTTCTTTCTCGCTCGCTCGCTCTCTCTCTCTCTCTCTCTCTCTTTCTCTACGTGTGACCACGTCCATGTATACGTATCCCTCCTCCTTTTGGCTTTTTCCTCCCCTTGATAGCCCCTTCTTAGGCCGACGGCCTCCCCTCTCCTCTATATCGGCCCGTACCAACAACCCCACTTCTCTTCTACTACCCTCCTTCCCCCACCCCAGCCCATCTCGTCCCGTCCCGTCCCATCCCATCACCCCGAAACCCCTCTCTTCCTTCTCTCTCTCTCTCTCTCACTCTCTCTCACTCTCTCTCTCTCTCTTTATAACCGTCACCCTTCTCTCTAGTACGGCACTGTGCACCGACAGGAACGTATCAAGATGCAAGATCTGATCCTCGCGAATTTCTCTTTCTCTCTCCTCTCTTTATAATCTCTCCTTCTCTTTCTAACTCGCTAACTACTCGCTCGCTCAATCCCCCCCACCGCCACTCAATCATCTTTGTACTGTCTTCCTTCCTAATCCTCCCACCCCTCCCCTTCCGTTGTTGTTTTTCGAGATCTAGACGACGATGTGTGATGATGACGATGACAATGACGACGACGTTTATGACGATTAATATGACGACAATGAATAATTTTTATTGTTATTCTTACTATTTGTTTCCGCCATTTTTAAGGCCTTTAATATTGTATTTCCTTCCCACTCCAGGCTATTTCTTTTTCTTCTCTTTTTTTTTCTTTTTTTTCTTTTTTTTTTTTTTTTTTTTTGCTTTTCTTTTTTTTTTCTTTTTTTTCCTTTATTTCCTTGACTTCTTCCACTATATATCTTCGAATACGTCACGGAATATTTCTACGTTACATTTCATTCTGTTTCGATCATTCAAAGGATCTTCGACTTGGTCCAAACACATCGTACATGGCACACGCGCACGTACGTTCTCGTCGAAATTTCGAATTTTTCCCGCCATTTCTTCATCTCCCTACCGACACCTCTAGTTCTATTTTCTTTTCTACGATTTTTCTTCTTTTTCCTTTTTTCTCTTTCTTTTTCTCTTTCTTTTTACGATATCGTTACGATACGATTAAGAAATTTGAATTTTCTCGCTATCTTTTTTTGTTACATCTTCCTTGAACGCGCTCCAAGATAACAAAAAAAAAAATAATTTACATTTAATTTTTACATTTCTTCATGTATTACTTTGTAATACCGTTTAATTCTCTCTCTCTCTCTCTCTCTCTCTCTCTCTCTCTTTTTTCTCTCGTAGATCGATCGACATTGGATTTCTTAACGCGTTCTCGAACTTTAAAAATTTACTCGGCATTTTTTTTCACGGCGATCAACGCGTGAAAATAATTACTCTTCCCCCGTAATTTAAATTCCCTACTATATTTCATCGTTATACTTCGATTGATCCTCACATAATCTCCAATTCATCGTTATGAAACGATTTTATAATCGTTCGCGTTTCTTCGTTGTTTTACATTTTAGAATTTTTCGCTATGTCACGAACGTTTCGAAATATTTCCATATCGTTGTTTGATATCTTATATCTATAATTTCATAACGCGTCTGCGTTAATATCTATTTGATTACGATTATCGTGTTTCGATTAAAAAATTTTCCCGCCACTCTTTACACCGCCGTTCGAACGTTCCGAAATATTTCTCTTCCGTCGTTTGACTCCCTTTTCTATAATTTCATATCGCATCCAATTGCTATTGCAAGGGTTAACACATAAAAAAAAAAACAAAAAAGAAAAAATAAAGAAAGAAAGAACTTTGTGTTTACGATTTTTAAAAAACAAACACACACACATACAGAGGCACACAAAACACATTAATACGAACTTCCCTACGAATTTCCCTTCTTGTCGATAGAACTCGATACGATTTTCTTATTTGTCCTATCCGTTTTGATCTATTGAATTCGAATAATGCTAGTGTCTCTCTTTCTCTTTCACTTTCTCTTGAGTATCTCTTTTCGATATCCTTTATTTTTTTCTTTTTATATCTTTTCTATTTCATTTTCCTTCTCATCGAATTATCGTTATAAAACGTAGAAGAAAATTGACAGTACGTATGAACGACGAGGATGGAAATGAACGCGAATTGACAGGAGGATTAACGCGAGTCTCAACATTGGAAAAGTTTGTTGTAACACGTTGTAAAAGGAGAAGGAAGAGGAGGAGGAGGAGGAGGAGGAGGAGGAGAAGGAGGAAGAGAAGGAGAGAGGAGGCGCTAACGAGCACGCTTCAACGTGAAAGCTCGTGTAAATACTTGTTGCTCCTGTATTGTCGAAAGTAGGGCTTGCGAGTGAGCTTAAAGGACCGACCTTCTTGTAACAGCAGCACCGTTTATGCGTCCTCTTCCTTCTCCTCCTTTCTCCTCCATCTCTTTCTCTCGTGAGATACGACGAAGGGTTTCATCGTTCATTCTCTCTTTCTTACACACAGACATACGCGCTATCCATCTATCTCTTTCCGACTCATTAAAAAACGATCAATATATTATTTATTAGATTAAATTGTTTCACATTATATAAAAAGTTGTTGGTACCTTACACGTACATGCGTATATACATATGTACGTATATATGTATCTCTCTTTCTCTATTTGAACATATATATATATGTGTGTGTGTGTGTGCGTGTGTGAGAAAAGCACGTGTTCGTTAACAGCTGTATAACCGTGTAAATTATGCGTGTATGCGTTTAGGTATGCGTCAGATTGAAAAATGATGAAATTATACCTACCGATAAAGTAATAGGTGTAACGCATATACGATTGTTATAAACCTGTTGACGTATAATCAATGAATTCATTATTTCTATACGTAAATGATTCCATGTTTCTCTGTTATATGACTAAAGCGGAACACTAACAATAAGTCGTATGATTTCATTAGCGATTAAAATGATACCCATTCGTTTGTGATTGAAAATGGATAAATTATTAACGTAGGATTTACGATAACTTTTCATACTTGTATTATTTCATTTCTTTTCTTTTCTTTTCTTTTCTTTTCTTTTCTTTATTTTCTTTTGCTTTCGTTCGCATTGGTCTCGTCCCGTTTCGCTTCCCTTGTATCTTCTATTTCTATTTCCTTTTCTTCATTTCTTTTTTCTTTTTTTTTTTTTTTTTTTCTTTCTTTTTTTAAGTCAAATTACATTGGACACGACGATTACGTTATGTCCATGTATTTATGTTATTACATTTTCACATTATACTCGTATGTTCGTGTGTACGGGATATATTGCAAGTTTATCATTAAAATTATTACCATTTTTATATGAATATCTAATATTTTTATATTATATAGTATAATTTATAAATATTATATAAATTTATAATAATAAAAAACGGATGTGAAAATATGAAATGTACTTTAAAAGGAAAGAAAAAAAAGAAAGAAAGGATATAAATACGATGAACGTAATTTATTTCAAAAATACGCGAAGATTAATAAACATTAAATAAACGCGTTATTTTATAATATCGAATGTGATTTGAACGAGTCTATTTTAAATATTTTTCAATGTAAATCTCAAATGTAATCAAATACAAAGGAAATCTGTGTAAGTACCTTTATTTCCATTCGGTTCAAAGAACTTCCACTTATTTTAAAAGTTTCTCTTTAACACGAGCAAGTGCGGAAGGGATGGAATGGGATGGGATGGGATAGAATAGGATAAAGTGGGATGGGGTGAATGGGGATAGGATGAGGTGGACTTCGGGAATAGAGAGGGGTGAAAGAAGGAGGAAAGTGGAGGGAAGGGAGGGAGGGAGGGAGGGAGGGGGGGGGGGAAAGGTGGATACAGTGAACACGGGATTTCTAACTCTACAGCGACCCTTCCTACTCCGTGTTAAACTTTCCCGCGTAATGTTGAATATAAATCGTAAAAGGGAGAATTTCACTGGTGTATACCTGTGACGACGTTTCCCGATTGAGCGGGAAATTCAAACGAGCACGAAAAGACATTCTCAACGTAATAATAAACGTTTGAACGTCGGCAACGTGGAGAGGGTAAAAAAATAAGGTAGAAAAAGAAAGGAAAGAAAAAAGAAAAATGAAAAACAAAAAGGAATAAAGAAAAAGAGCAAGAGAGAGAGAGAGAGAGAGAGAGATGGATGGATAGATGAAAAAACGAGGAAAAAAAATTCCCGTTGTCATATTATGTAGTATACAAAAGAATTATATCTGTTTGTGATGTCTATGTACATACGCAAGTGTCTCTCCTTTTCTCTCTCTCTCTCTCTCTCTCTCTCTCTCTATCTATTTCTCAATGGCGGATATGAACGATAAGAAAAATCAAGGTATGTACCTGCAAATGTATGTATAGAGTGAGAGAAAGGGGGGAATTATGTCAAAGGTTACATCGTAAAACCTTGCGTCATCGTGTTAATCAGTTCGTATATATATATATATATATATATATATATATATATATATATATATATATATATATATATATATATATGTGCATATACGTACCATACGTTTGTATAGTTGTTTTTATGTTAAGAAATACAGTGAAAGAAAGAAGTACGTGTACAAGATGAAAACTAATAACTAATGTCTAAACACTTTTACCAATTACTACTACTACTAATAGTAATTGTAATAGTAGTAGTAGTAATAATAGTTGTAGTGGTAGTAATAGTAGTAGTAGTAGTAATAGTAGTTGTTTATGATAATTCAATAATTATTTGAAAATAATATTTTCGATAGTCATCCACATTTTACGAGCATCTACATTGACTTTTTATAGCTATTACTATTACTATTACTATTACTATTACTATTACTATTAATATTACTATTACTATCTATCTCTTATCTCATTTTCTACTGGTTATAATCGAGAAAAGAGGGAACTCAACATTTATGATAACCTTTTCAACGACGAAACTGTACGATCATTCGAATCTTCCTTCTATTAATATACAATATGTATATATATATATATATATTTAAAGGAAAAAAAATATATACATCTATTTTACAGAAGAAAATATAATTATATGCATATACGCATGTATGTAATTTTGATCTAACTTCAAAGGAGATCAATGAAATTTTATTTAAATTGGTTGCTTATCTTTAGTGCGAGGAAAGGAAAGAAAAAAAAAAAGAAAGAAAGAAAGAAAAAAAAAACAAAAAATGAAAACGAAAAGTGGAGAGGAAAATTGAAAAGAAAATAAAAGAAAGAAGAAATAAAAAATTACATAGAAAATAACGTGACCGATACGAATGTACGGAAGTTGATACTGATTTCCGATCGATGAACCGTTATCACTAAGCGATCGCGCGTGTCAAAATCGGAATTGCATGGTAGAACGGTGTAAAGAGAGAGAGAGAGAGAGAAAAAAAGAGAGAGAGAGAGAGAGAGAAAAAAAAGAGAGAGAGAGAGAGAGAGAGAGAGAGAGAGCCGGACGACCCAGACGAAAGATCCGGAATACTGTATCTTCTTGCTCTAACGTGGATGGATCTCTCTGGATTTATATTCAGTTCTAGGTCAACATCGATCTCTAAGAAATATAACTAATACGATAACACTATTACTCTCGTTATAAGAAAATAACATGGTCGAATGAAAAATTAAGAAAGAGAGAGAGAGAGAGAGAGAGAGGATTCTTTTTTCTCTCTTCATTTTAATTTTAATATTTTTTAATTTTTTAATTAGTTTCAGACGAAAAGGACTATTCTCGATTGATCTTTAAAAAAAATTGATCGTCCGATCTCGATCATAATATTTCCTTCTCTCTCTTTCTTTCTATCATATCTCTATTTTTATCTCTAAGGACAATTTCGTTTTAATTGAACAATTAAATATATACATATATATATATATATATATATATATAGATCGTTATAATATATGGGACATAAATTAAATCTTTATTAAGTACATTATTTATACATACTATAACGTTTTATTCTGACATTAATGATGAAAAATGATTGAGTTCATTTATTAATATCTTCAGTCTATACGTAGTCTCATTCTTTCATTGATATTGAAAAGTTTCTCTTTTCTTCATCTCTCAAAAAATAAAAAATAAAAAAGGTCAAAAAAGAAAAAAAAGAAAAAAAAAAAAAAGAAAAAAATAGACGAACACGTAATTTTATTTAACAAATAATAGTTCGATGACCACTTCGGATGATTCATGATCAATGTGACCAAACGATGACGGTGTCAATATCAAAAATAAGAAGAAAAGAAAAAAGAGAAAAAGAAAAGTAAAAAAGAAAAAAAAAAATACTCGTCTTCTTTAAACGAAATCTTTTTCTGTCCTTTTCTATCTATTTATCTCTCTATCTCTCTCTCTCTCTCTCTCTCTCTCTCTCTCTCTCTCTAGGGGGGCGATAAAAGATTCTCGATAATGAAAGAGTTAATTCGACCTCGGTGTGTCGTCATTGTCGCTGTCGTCTATGTCTATGTCTATGTCGATGTCGATGTCGATGTCGATGTCGTTTGGCACCATTCGCGAGCAACGGGATCGATATTGCTTTCGGGCCGAGATTAAATAATAAATTCATCGAATTTGAACTCGACCCTGTTGATTTTAACTTTGGCCTGGATTTCTGTAATCGCCCATCCAAGTGGAACTTTATTCTTAGCGTTAGCGAACAACACACACACACACAAACACACACACACTTAACGAAAGCGTTCCTATATCGATTCTAACAAACGGGAACCTTGTATGTTTTTATAGAAATGTTACGGTTAATCCAATGGTAAAGAAGGATTTCGACATTTGATCCAAGAGATTTGACCTGATAGTTTTTATTCTGAACTTTCAACCTCTTTAAAAACACACCCACCCACCCACACAGACAAACACACACACATGTATATATATATATATATTAATATATGTATATATATATTAATTAATTAAACAAATATGATAAATGTGTCTATTCGATGAATACGACCGATCAATGTATATATGTATAAATCTGATAAATTATTAATATAAATTTAATATTTAATAATTATATATAAATTTAATTTACATTTAATTATTATTTTTAACCATAGATATTATAATTCGATGTAGATTCTAATAATGAGAGCTTTAGTTCAGTTCTTTTTTTCTCTTTTTTTTTTTTTTTTTTTTTTTTTTTTTTTTTTTTTTTTTTTTTTTTTTTTTTTTTTGTTTTTTGGTTTCATTTTGATACTCTTGTTAATTTTTAATGCAGTTCTATCAGATTTTAACAATGAGCGAAATCGTCAGTTTTTTTTTTATTTTTTTTTTTTTTTTTTTTTTTTTTTTTTTTTTGTTTTTTACAACAATCAATCAACGATCAATCTAATTTGAAAGAGAATTTCGACAATGTCGAGATTGAAACCCAGTAGTTTATCACTTTGATCTTGATATTTATGAGAAGTAAATCCCACAAATATCTTCTCTGTTCAATGAATATGACGCGTTCATTTATGTAAACGTGAATTTGTGTCGTCTAATTTTATTCGATCGATTATTCTTTAACGATTTAATAACTTTCGTCGATGAGAAATGATAACAGAGTAAAGGTGAACTCGACATAGAGATAATACGACATAGACATCGAATGGCCCAAATAGTTTCCATTTTTAATTTACTATTCCTTTAAACATATATATATATATATATATATATGTGTGTGTGTGTATGTATGTATGTATACATTAATTAAACAAATATGGTAAACATGTCCATTCGATAAATATGACGATCAACGTGCGTGCGAGTAAATGTAATAATTTTTTTTTTTTTTCGTTTAATTACGTTATTTATATAGATAAATGATAAAAGATAAAGATATTATATAAATAAAAGATAAATTTGACACGATCTACGTTCAAATCGAAATAGTTTTCATTTTAATTCCTTTAAACTTTTTGAATATATATATATATATACACACATTTATGAAAAACAAATATGATAAATATGTCAGTTCGAATAAATACGATATGATCGAACATATATAATAGTAAAATGTAAATTTGAAATTTATTAAGTTCGCTTTGTTATTCGTTGGTTTTTTAATAGAACACTATCGATTCTAACGATGAAAACTTTGTCGATCTTTTTCTATTCTTTTTTTTCTTTTTACTTTTATTTTATATATATATATATATATTTTTTTTTTTTTTTTAATATCACAGTTAATCCGATACTAAAAGATTTTCTCAACTTTCGTAGATTTGATAACCAAATAATTTTTTCATTAATTTTGCAAACTCTTTAAATATAGTGAATATATATGAAAAATAAATCTGACAAATATGTCTATAAATACAATGGCATCAATTATATGTGCGTATTTTCTATTTTTTTTTTTATCTCGATACGCGTGTTAATCTTTAAATGCAGTGTCAATCGATTCGAACAATGAAGAAATTCGTCAATTAGAAGAAAGAAAAAGGAAAAACGTAACAATTAATTTTAATTCCTTTTCTCTTTTCATTTTAATAAGAACATTTGTGAATCAGACACAAATACGTATTTATTAAGTCAAAACGTCGATGGCAATATTCTTTTTTATTTACGTTAACGCAAATTTCTACAAAGGCAATATCCTATTTCGATCGATTATTCATTAATAATAAATAAACTGTTGTCAAGCTATTAACATACTTAGGACAAATTTCTAACACAGATAATTCGTAACATAATCAGGAGTGAGTGGGTCACTTTGAGAGAACTTCCTAGTATATATACACGTACATAAATATATATATATATATATGTGTGTGTATATATATATGGTTTTCGCGTTTCTTACAATACTGAAAAGACTTTTTCTGGATTCTTCAGTGCGAGCGTAGTAAATAATAATACGACGTTGCTAATGGAAACCCACTTCGGCTTTGGCTTCTCCGTACTAGGTTTCGCGAAAGGAAAAAGTATGTCATCTCTGCAAAAGCCTTTTCCAAATCGTTATGAATCCGTGTCCGTTTTTATTGTTAGATTTTAAAGTTGGGTACCGTCTCACGGTCATACGAGGCATTATACAAAATTGCGAATAGTCACTAAAATATCCTTGCTAGTCACTTTTTTTCTCTCTTTCATTCTTTCTTTTTTTCTTTCTTTCTTTTTTCCTTTTTTCGAAATACTCCAACAAAATTTACAACAACGGGTGTTAAATCAATTTATTCGAAATGATTTTTGATCGTCTGATACGTCTCGTATTATCCACTTCCCCGATTCAGATCGATCGTGATCGATCGTAATCGTCGATTCATTCGAACGATATCATTAAAATAATATTAGATTAGAAATAATATCAATAGTAAAATAATATTAACTCGAATTCTAAGAAATTATTTATAAAAATATAATTAACATTATTGAGATATATATGTGTGATAATTATTA
>NC_062211.1:2930485-2942985 GCF_912470025.1 Vespa velutina
TCCCCCGTCTATGTTTTTCGGTGGAACGGAGATATCCAGGACTTCGTCTAACACATTGTCGCTCCTAAATTGCATTTTTCAAAAGTCTGCGTACCTTCTGTTCCCCACACCCCACCCGGCCTCACTCCTTTCTCCCCCGCGACAGAGGCAGAGCCCAGCCGGCCCCCGGCTCATACCCTCCTCTTCTCCTCTTCTACCTCTTCCTCCTCCTCTCCCCCACGCGGGTTCGAAGTCTCGTCCCCTCTCTTTTCCATTTATCTCGACGAATGAAAAGGCCGGTAGAGAAAGAAAAAGAAAATATAACGAACGGGGGAGTAAAGCGGGGCTGAGGGGATAGGAGGGCAATGAGGGGGGATGGGGGGGCAGTTCTGGGTTATAGGGAAGAGGAGAGGCAGAGCGGAGAGGAGATCGAACGGGAGACGACAAAGACGGGTGGGACCCAGGCCGGCCGACCGTCCTCCTCCACCTCCTCCTCCACCTCCTCATCCACCGTCCGCCACCCGCCACCGACCGACCGATAATGTTTTTTGTCGTGTAAATAAAATTTTTTCCAATACTCGATGCTCGAAACAAACGAAGCACTCCGTCAGCGAGGAGAACGAGAGAAAGAGAGACAGAAATAGGGAGGGTGGGAGGGAGGGAGGTAGAGAGAGAGAGAGAGAGAGAAAGAGATTGAGGATGAAAGGGTGAAGTTAGTTATAGAGAAGTACATGGGAATAGATCATCGTTGGCGGTATTTGCTAGTCAACGTCGTCTTCGTCATCGTCTTCGTCGTCATTCGCAGCCCTTATCACCGAACCACTTTCTAACTAACCCCCGTTGATATGGGTCAGACGAGAGCACGCGAAGAACAGCAGCAATCGCCTTTGCCATCCATCCATCCCCATCCACCTACCCTACCTAGTAACTACCTAGCTACCTATCTACCTATCTTACCCGTCCATCCATCTATCCATCCATCTCGTTTTTTCTCGCGATCCTCTTTCCTACACTTTTTCCTAACGAACGGAAAGGAGAATAAACGGGGGAGAAGAGGGGAGGAACGTCGTGGGGGAAGATCGGGGGAACGAGAGCCGACGGTGAAGATTGAGAGGGAGAGAGGGTAACAGGGAAAGGGGATATGTACGTACACGATTGCGACGACAGTGGTCGCAACGACGGCGACGGACACGATGGCGGAGGTGGCTGTAGGGGTGGAAGTAGGAACTTGGGGTAGTTGGATGGACGATAGCGCGGAAGAACGAAGGAAACGTACGTGCTTATGTGTACGCACGGTATCGAAAAATCTGAAGGGAGAGAGAGAGAGAGAGAGAGAGAGAGAAAGAGAGAGTGCATCATGATCGTTTATGCGTCCTCTTGTCCTGATCAGTCTCCCTCACATCCCCTCCCTTGCACCCTGAGATGACGCTTAGCAAAAAGGACGAAAGCAATGCAATATAAAAAATACGGATGAAATATAATACTGATAGTAATAATAATAATAATAACAATAATAATAATAACAATAATAATGATGATGATGATGATGATGATGATGATTAATTGTAATAATTATGATAAAGAAAATAATAATAACAATAATAATAATAATAATAATAATAATAATATTAATAATAGTAATAATAATTAAAAAAAAGAAGAAAGGAAAAGGAAAAGGGAAAAAAAATACGAAACGCGGGAAGAAGGATGGGCGAGGGAAGAAGCGCGGGAGAAATAGGAAGCGAGATGGAAAAAAGAGAGAGAGAGAGATGGAGTATAAAGCGAGAGGGAGAGAGAGAGAGAGAGAAGCGGAGGTGGCTCGTTCGGGGGATCTTTATCAAAGTCAACGCACGCCGGTCACCATAGCAACGAAATTGGATTTTTTTTTCCAAGTTTTTTCGGCCCTTCTCGCCGGCGCCCGCCGTTCCTGAAGGGGATAGAGAGAAAAAGAGAAAGAGAAAGAGAGGAAGAGAACGAGACGCGTTGCAAAAGAGAGAGAGAAAGAGAAAGAGAAAGAGAGAGAGAGAGAGAAAAAGAAAGAAAGAAAAAGAAAAAAGAGAAAGAGAGGAAGAGAGTAGAAAAGCTTCGGAGGAAGAGGAGACTCGTTGGAGGTGGTGGAGGAGGAGAAGGAGGAGGAAGAGGAGGAGGAGGACTACGACGAGCCGAAGGAGACCGAGACGGAGGAGGTAGGTAGGGAGGGATGGGGCGAATGAGCGGACGGGGGGAGTAAAGAGTAGGAGAAACCAGAGAGAGAAAGAAAGAGAGAGAATGAGAGTGAAAAGAGAGAGAGAGAGAGAATGAATATCGAGGAGGTCGGGGAGGCTCTGACGAACGGCGACCGGGGAAGCCAATAATTCGAATTGAGAACAGCCAATGGCCGTGCATCTGATTTTTTGTCGTATCATCGCCGAGGTCGTCCGCCCTCCTTCCTCCTCCTCCCCATCTCCTCCTCCTCCTCCTCCTCATCCACCTCCTCTATCTTTCTTTCCCGTACGTTCTCTCTCTCTCTCTCTCTCTCTCTCTATCTCTTTTTCGAGCCCCCGACCCCTCACAGTTGCTGCCACTGCCGTTGCTGCCGGTACTGCCGCCACCGCCACCGCCGCCGCCGCCGCCGCCGCCGCCGCCGCCGCCGCCACCACGACCAGCGCTCGGCGAAAGGGGCCGCTCTCTGTGCCTGACTTTTTTGTAAAAATCTCCCACCCTCGATCGTTCGCCACTTCTGCACCCTCGTCTCCTCTCACCTATTCCTCTCTCTCTCTCTCTCTCTCTTGCTATCGCTCTCTTTTTCTCTCGTTCTCTCTTATATTCTTCCTACTGATCCCTCTTTCCTCCCTTTACTCCATGTCTGTTTGTATGTCTGTCTGTCTGTCTGTCTGTCTGTCTGTCTGCCCCTTTCTCTCTCTCTCTCTATATATATATATATATATTTCTCTTTCGATATCCCAATCTTTCTTTTTTCTATGGTATTTTGCTTTCTACGAAATCGAATCGTGAGTATCGATGCATACATGTGTTCATCTTTAATATATGACGACGAGATGCACACGTGTATGTATATATATATATATATACATATACATGTGTGTGCATATACATATATTATATATGCTTTTCGGATATATACAGACTTTTTTGTTGGTTCTTTTTTCTTTTCTTTATTTTATTTTATTTTATTTTATTTTATTTATTTTTTTTATTTTGTAATAAAATTTCTATCCCATCTCAAATGATACACTGCGGTCCTCCTCCTATTTCTCCCATCCTACAGTATATAAGCATGCCCGGCATCATAAATATATACCAAGAAGTAAGAGTATGATATTGAAAGATATGATTTAGGTGTCCCGTTACAAATTTGGTTTTTTTTCCTTAAACAATTTTATTTCCACGAACTCGAATATGAATTTTATCCAATAAAAGATCACGTTTACGTTATTGTATATAAAAGTTATCGATAGATATTTGTTTGTTTAATAATATTTCGGTTGAAATCATATCTTAAATGAGACACCCAGTAATAAAAACCATACGGAACATTGACATAAACACGTACGTATGTCGATATTCGAATGATACGATCTGATTTATTTCTAACAATTTCTTTCTCAATAATATTTTTTTTATGAATTATTTACGATAGAGACATCAGGTATAAGTACACGTGTCATACGTACGATACATATATATGTATATATATATATATATATATATATATATATATATATATATATATATTAATAATTTAATATTCATAAGATGTTACATTAATTTTAACTATTTATTTCTATAATAATAATAATAATAATAATAACAATTTTTCCTTTTTTAAGAAAGTCAAACGAGACACCCGGTATAAAGTAATGGCGTATGTCTCTACAAATACGAGAGATCAGACGTTGCAAGTGACACGATGATGGGTGACTACCACTACTACTCTACTACTCTCTACATTGACTCAACATCTACGGAACTCGCACGCGCTGTCATAATCAGCTGATTACCGTAACTCCTTGAATGAGGATACAGACTTCTTCTATGAGTCTCTCAAAGAGAAAGAAAGAGAAAGAGAGAGAGAGAGAGAGAGAAACATCGGCTTGAACGTCTTCTTCGATCTATTCTAACTAACTTATATACATACATACATACATACATACATATATATATATATGTATATACATACATTGACTATGTAATGCATATTGAATTTTATTTTATTTTATTTTATTTTATTTTTTACCTTCATGTAAAATCTCAAACACGTATACTAGACAGATATCGAATATAAAATTTATTCTATAACATTGATAGATACAATGCACTTTAGATGGGAAAAGAAAAAAAGGAAAAAAGAAAAAATAGGAAAAAGAAAAATAAAAAGAGGGGAAAAAAGAAACTGTTAAAAAAATATGTTAAATTTGTTTAAGATATTGTCGTCGTAAGAATAAAAAAAGGATACTATCCGAGTCCTCATCCCTCACCAACCACTTTTCCTTTTAGCCCGTATCCAAAAGAAATTTATATTCGTACTGAGTTCTTACACAGTAAGTCTGTTTCTACTCCGATTTTAAAATGACATCATATATCGTAAAAATATGTCAGCAGAGTACATATATATATAACTAGTAGGAGTTGGTAGTAATGGAGTCAACGAAAGTAGACTCACAATATCCCAGATATTTCGTATTGGCCGAGTTTGATATTTTCGATCGTTAACAAAAAAACGAAAAAAAAAAAGAAAAAAAGAAAAAAAGAAAAAAAGAAAAAAAGAAAAAAAGAAAAAAG
The DNA here is from genome assembly GCF_912470025.1 of Vespa velutina. Lineage (NCBI taxonomy): Eukaryota > Metazoa > Arthropoda > Insecta > Hymenoptera > Vespidae > Vespa > Vespa velutina. The sequence continues at coordinate 2,935,247 of NC_062211.1, forward strand.
GATAAAAAAGAAAAAAAGAAAAAAAAAAAAAGAAAAGAAAGGTCGATTGGTAACAGGGATATGTATTTAGGTACACTTAGATGGATCACTCATAAAGATTTCATCGACGTGCAAAGTCATCCCTTCGATTGAAAATGAAAACCACAATCCAAATATAAAGTGCGGCTTGGGAACTTTAAAAATAATACTAGCACCAGACAAATGTCATCCACTTCTCTCTCTCTCTCTCTCTCTCTCTTATTCCTTTTCTCTAACCTTTTCTTCGTCACCTTCGACCTCTTCTATCTCTATCTTTCTATCTTTCGATCTCATCCTTTGCACGAGTGTTCTCTCTCTCTCTCTCTCTCTCTCTCTCTCTCTCTCTCTCTCTCTCTCTCTCTCTCTCTCTCTCTCTCTATCTATCTATCTATCTCTCTCTATCTCCCCTCATCGTCTTTTGACTTTTTAAATCCGTGCCACTTTCCTCTGACAGAATTATGACGCTCATCCCTTTCGAATACAACAAAGACTTCGAAAATCGATCAATCGATTTATACACTTATTATATCGACGAATCGATTAAATTATCAATCCTTCCTCTTATACATTCAAATATCATTTATAAATGCATTACACTGTAATAATATCGTGCTGATATATTTAATTGTGGAACTATTCTCGTATCTCGTTTGTTAAGAATGGCGATGGGAACAAAAAAAATAAATAAAAAAAAAGAAAAAAAATATATGTGTGTATGTGTGCGTGGGCGTTAAATTGTCATTGATTTCGCGGATGAAAAATTTTCAGAGTACGAAATAAAATTATCGACTTGTAATCGATAGTACGATGATTTTTGTTGATATTTCTTATTAGACAATCCTATAGATATTTTTCTTCTCGCTTCTTTCTCTCTCTTTTTCTTTTTTTTTTTTTTTAATTAATTAATTAATCAGATATTTCTAATCGATCATCGTCGAGAAAAGATTATTAAAACCTTATGAAATCTCGTTTAATAAATTTTTGCCGATAGAGAGATACGATGAGAATTTCGTCTAAAAGAAAAACAAAACAAAACAAAACGAACGAACAAAAAAGAAAGAAGGAAGGAAGGAAGGAAGGAAGGAAAGAAAGAAAGAAAGAAAACATAATAATCTCGAAAATATTTCGACGTAGTTGTCCTTGTATAAACCTTAATGTTTATCTTCTATAATAAATTCGTAACAACGACGTAAGTCAAGGTGAAAATGAAAAGAGATAGAAATAGATAGATAAGACAAGGAGAAGCAGAAAGAGAGAAAGACAGAGAGAGAGAGAGAGAGAGAGAGAGAAGGGAAGGGGGAGAGATCTTGGAAAAAAGAGAAAGAAGAGGGGGGAGATTCGGAGCGCAGAGATTATCGTACACATCCGGAGGCATAATATTTCTTCTCTCTCATCACCTTGAGTTCAAAGCTCGCTAACATGATGGGTGGAAGAGAAAAGAACAGACGAGAAAGAGAGAAAAGAAAAGAAAAAAAAAAAAAAAAAAAAAGAAAAGAAAAAAAGAAAGAAAGAGACGGAGTGGGGGTTAGGGAAAAAGAGTACGGGAATTTCCGGTGGAACGTTAGACCGTGGCAAGGCATTCCATCGTAGGATAGGCGAACTTTGTAAGTTATACTACTTCTTTACTACTGTTATAGCTAGCTAAGCTAACCTAGCTAAGCTAAACTGCATAGAACGCGATCTACGCCACGTTTCTCTCTCTATCTTTCTTTCTATATCTCTTTCTATCTCTCTATAGCCTCTCTGTATCTCTCTATCTCACTTACTCTTTTCTAATGGACGAGAGAATCGAGAACGGAAGTGTACTTTAGAGTTCTCGAGCTCGATTCGAAGCGAATTCGTTTGCCACCACTCCGTTGTACGTACACTCCTCTCTTTTTCTACTTCGTATAATATGTGTGTGTGTGTGTGTGTGTGTGTGTAAAATATATATATATATATATATATATCGTGTACGTGTATGTATGTAAGAATTTATATACGTAAGAGTGTATATATGTGCATAAGTATGTGTGCATACGTGTCATCTCAAAGGTTGCCTCAAATATTTCCTCCCTTTCCCGATCCCTTTTTTTCTTCCCTAACACCATCCTTCTCACTCCCACTGAACCCTCTTTTTTCTCACTTGCGTTAATAACAAGGAGACAATTCGAATAATTTCGTTTTTACTTTTTTCCTTGTCTTTTTTTTTTTTTTTTTTTTTTTTTTTTTTTTTTTGAGACGTGGAAGGAAGGGGAGAATTAAGTCATATTAATTTATAATTAATAACGAATCAAAATCGTTCGTACAATTTTATTATTATTATTACTATTATTATTAATGTTATAAATGTTATTTTTATTACTTTTTTTTTTTCATTTCTTTTGTATTTTTATCTATAAAAATTTATGCACAAATTTTAAGTCAGTAGCTTATGTATATGTATTTTAAAAGTTCTTTCTCTCTCTCTCTCTCTCTCTCTCTCTCTCTCCGTTTTATTTCCTAATAGACACGAAAATAATAATTACATTTGTATAATTATACTGTTTTATAGTATAAAATTGTACTATAGTATAGTATATCTATTGAATAATTCATATCTATAGTATAAGTAAACTCTGTATTTATTTACATAGTAATAATACTAGTAATCATAAACTATAATAGTATAATACAATTACAGTGTAATGTTACTTTACAAAGCAATACGTAATGAAAGAAAGAAAAAGGAAAAAAAAAAAAGAAAAAAAAAAAAATAAATAACGATACTACAGTACTACAATTTTCACATTGTGTGTTATTTTTTTTTCCTACGTGCAAAATATATAATTTATGGTATATTAAAAAAAAGAAAAAAAAAAAGAAGAAGAAGAAAAAAAAGAATTCGTCTTCAAATTCACGTGCAGATCAAGAATGAATAAAAAGGGAAGGCAAAGAAAAAGAAAAAAAAAAAAAAATAATAAAAGAAAAGAGACACAAAAGAAGAATAGAAGAAATAGAAATTCGTATTTTATATACCATTAGACCGGAAAAAAAAAAAAAAGATGTTACATCAAATCGGTTCTTACGCGAAGTGACGTCCGGCTTGTCATTCCTTCGAGGTGAATACGCTGGGAGATAACCAACCAAGTAGAATTCCGTTCAATATTTTATGTATACCGGACGCGACGTTACGAGCCCTATAATACACCATCGTACTTATTCTTCTTCCGTATGTGTTTTTCGCTCTATGTCTAAGAGCATATTCGAATTTATTTGTAGTCGTGTCTATCCTAGTAGGTGTTACTTAAGTACAAGTACATATATATATATATATATATATATATATATATATATGTATATATATATATATATATATAGGAGTCTATAATACGATATGATATAGTAATATATGTATATGTGTGTATGAACGTATAAATGTATAAACGTATGAATGTATGAATATGTATCGTGTATGACTAGAGACGTAAGTCGACTTACTCTATTCGATCGATCCTACTTAAATTAGTGAATAATTAATAAAAGAAAAAAAAAAAAAAAAAAAAAAAGTAATAAGTATCTAGGCGATAAATGTAAGTTTAGATGTTCTAACCTAACTAATTTCTTATTAAAATAATGTATTATAATATTTGATGAATGAATTTAACAATTGAAATAAATTTTCTATTTAATTATATTAACATACAAATTTTCATTAATTATGAAATTCGACAATTATAGTGAATTAATGTAACATTAAAAAAAAAAAGGAGAAAAAGATATATATATCGTAATTCAATAAATAAAATCATTATACTCGTTCAACAGAAACGCTGTTAAATACCAAAAACAACGAGAACAATGAAATTTATTTATATTTTTTTGCGTATATTTTTTTAAGAACAATGAACGCTAATAAGTTTATAAATATCGTAAATCGTATGAATCTTGTTCGTATAAACGTAGAAAAGAAGAAAAAAGAATTTTTTACGATGAACGTTGTTTCAATAAAAGACTCGGATCAAATACGATTTCTCTTCGGTTATATCAAAGCGCTAAAATGCAACAGGTTTTCGAGACGATGGACGACGGATTCCGAGAATTGTCGATTCTCAGTGAGAAGGTTACTTCGACTTTATCAAGGGCTTCTCGGGCGATTACGTTTTCAAGACATTTTCCCTTTCCCTTTCTCTCTCACTCTCTCTCTCTCTCTCCTTCTTTTATTCATTCGTACATAAAAATAATATCATCCCTTTTTTTCGTCTTATTCTTTCCTTCTTCCTCATTCTTTTTTTCCTTTCCCGTTCTTCTCTTTCTTATTCTTTTTCCTTTTTCTAAATTAAAATAGGAAGTCGTGGGCGATTTATTAAATTGAAGGAAGTCGATTTTATAATGCGGAAGAGTAGATAGATCGTTAGACGAAAAGGGAAGAAGAATATCATCACGATACCTCAACGACGCGAGCCGATAATAATTTTTTTCGTTGTGTTTGTATACATACTTATATGTGTTTATGAGTGTATGAAAGAAGACAGAGGAAATAAAAAAAAAAAAAAGGAGAAATGGTCACGATTATTACGTCCTCTTTATCTGTCACTATTACGCACAGTACGAACTATCGACTGGAAACATAATATGTATATATTAGCAAAGAGAGTAACGACTTTGTAAAGGCTTAGAACGTCAAGAGAAATTCATAGGCCAATGTACATGTATACATATACAAATATGTGTGTGTACGTGTGTGCGTGCGTATATTATGTGTGTATGTGTGTATACATATATATATATATATATATATATTTATAGGATGATAATAATCCTTCCTAATGATAGGCGTCGCTACGATCTCTTTGTAAATACACTCAAACTCACCTACCGAATATGAGGAACGCGAACGCGAGCCAGTAAGCTAATTATCCGGTATGCGCTCTTTCGAGAGAATGCAACGTGCACACGGTAGTATAACGATCGTTACCTTCCTACATAACATGAAATGAATTCATTACGAGGCCTATAACATCCTAACATCATGTACATATACATATATATATGTGTATATATATATATATATATATATATACGAACTTTTAACATCGACAAAGAGAGAAGGTAGCTATTAAACGAGTAACATTACAATCCCACGCTCCTTCGCTATGAAAACAATTGAAATTTTTTTTCTACCTTTTTTTGTTTTTCTTTTTTTTTTTTTTTTTTTTTTTTTTTTTTTTTTTTTTTTTTTTTGAGATGCACGAAAGTATGTGCGTACGTATATATATATATATATATTATTTTGTATCGTCGTTTGTTAAAGATTTCGAAAATAATGTAAATTAATATCAAATCATTCACGATGGTTTATTTATTTTTTTCTTCTTTTTGTTTAATCCACCATTCAAAAAATATAAACTTTGATTTAATATAGCATCTGCTATAGAACATTTATCAAACGATTTTATCAAAGTCGTAAAAGGTTTTTATTCTCGACGAGGTTGAATCGATTTGATTCGATTTTTCATCGGATCCCCATTATACCCAGTGTCACGAACGTAAAGAAGTCAATGAGTAGTGGATTCTTTCCAGGAGGAAGTACGCAAGGAACGTAAGCTTAGCGTAGGTTCACTCGCTCGCTCGCGCTCACGTGTAAAGACCGCGCGTTCCTACGTATATTTGCACGAGTTCGCGCGTCTCATCTCTCTCTCTCTCTCTCTCTCTCTCTCTCTCTCTTACAATTTTCCCCTACCATTGACCGCTCCCGTGGATTCCGCGAACGCGACGCGGCGCATCTCCCCACTACCGGTGTACTAGCCACTCGCGATCTTATTGGCTGGAGCGCCGCAACCGTTACCCCCCACTACTCCCGACACCCATTCGACCCATTCCATTCAAGTCAGCCGTGGACCGCAGACGCGACGCGACGCGCCACGCCACGCTGCTGCTGCTGTTGCTGTTCCTGTTACGATGTCGTCGTCGTCGTCGTCGTCATCGTCGTCATCGTCGTCATCATCGTCATCGTCTCTTCGCAACCGCGTGTTTTCTTTCTTTCTTTTACTTTTCTTCTACTCTTCTTTTTCTTTCTTTTATCTTTTATTTCTTTATTCGACTTTATCTCTCTCTGTCTCTCTCTAACACTCGCCCTTTTTCTCGTTCTCTCTCTCTCTCTCTCTCTCTCTCTCTCTCTCTCTCTCTTTTTATTCTTTTTCCTCTTAGCTGTCTGTCTCAGTCTTCTTACCAACCTGACCTACGTCGTCAAGAAACAACAGACGGCAAGTGACTAGAGTACATAACCTCTGACAATACTAGTTCTTTTCTCTCTCTCTCTCTCTCTCTCTCTCTCTCTCTCTGGAAAGAGAGAAAGAAAGAAAGAAAGAAAGAAATAAAAAGACGAAAGAATATTTTCCCCTTTTCTTTCTTTCTATCAATCTATCTATCTTTTTTTCTTTCCTACCAACAACGAGGATGTAATGATATCGACTTTTTAATATATACACACATATATATACAAAAGGGGAATATATATATATATATATAATATTAATAATAAAAAAAGGAGAATAATTGTATACATGGTGAAACATACGAAGAGAAGAAGCCGTCATTTCGAAGAATCTCATTTACGTACGTCTTATATCCGGCTGTGGTGTGTGCACGTGCGTGCGTCCGTGCGTGCGTCGTACCTCCGTGTGTTTGTGTTCTTTCTGTTTCTCCCTCTCCCTCTTTCTTTCTCTCTCTCTTTCTCTCTCTCTCTCTCTATCTCTGTTGGACGAGGAATACGATGAATCCCCCTTTCGTTTCCCTTTTCTCGATCGGTCGAAAGATGCACCACCCCACGAAGAGATAAGTGTTCACTCTCTTCCTCTCTTTTTTTCTCTTTGGTAGTAAGAGAATGTGGGGGGGTGGAGATTAGGAGGCACTACTAAACAACAAATACATACATCATACACTGAAGACATATATATATATATATATATATATATTTATGTATATAATTATATATATATATTTATATATATATATACACACACACACACCACCACCAGCACATACACTAGGCGCACGCGCGCGACCGAATACACTAAAAAAACTTTCTCCCTACCGTAGTAGTTGTTCCTTCCTCGTAAAGTTCCAAGAGTAATACGAAAAGAAAAAGAAAAGGAAAAAGAAAAAAAGATTTAATTGAATTAAATTGAATTAAATTAAATTTAATTTAATTAAATTATATTAAATTATATTAAATTAAATTAAATTAAATTAAACGATGGAACGAAGGAAAAAAAGGTAGTTAAAAAAAAAATTATATATATATATATATATATATATATATCTAAATTAAAATACGTCGCTTGTCCGATTTGTTATATCCGTTCTTCCAAAAACTCATCTCCATATATACATATACATAGACATATACATACATATATATATATATATAAATAATATATGCATATATAGATATACACTAACAACACACTGAATCGAATATGATAGGAGACAGAAAGAAATTAATATGAAAATTGTATTTTGCGACAGTTTAAACGTCAGTATTCAAAACTACAACACGACGACGACGACGGCGACGATGATGATAATGATGATGATGACGACGACGACAACGACAATGACGAACGGCGACGACGACGCGGACGACGACGTTCGAACGCATCCGTCGGTCGGTTAGGTTCGCGGAGTACTACTAGGCGCGAAAGATAATACCGAGTCTCGAGCACGCTATATAGAACCCCGTGACTATAGCAGTTTAAGAG
>NC_062211.1:2947985-3027985 GCF_912470025.1 Vespa velutina
TATCAGATACCACGTGCGCGCGCGTGCTCCATTTCGTCATTGAGACGTAAAACTCGTCACACCGTATAAACTTTTTCCGCTATTCTTTTTCTCCTCTTCCCTTTTTTTTCTTTTTTTTTTTGGGAGTATCAAATATTTTTTTAAGTCATGAATAAAATGTTATAAATACATACATAATATATATATATATATATATATATATATACGTATCACAATTTCGATATCATCAATTTAATAACTTTGTATGAATAAATAAATAAAAAAAGAAGTTAAAAACAAAAGAGGAAAAGAAAATATGAAAGAAAAGAAAATCTGTAAGCGATATTACATGACCGCGTCACGCTGTCGCGAGTACAGAGTGATTTATTAATCATAAGAAAGCCATAAGAAATATACACATATATATACGTATATATATATATATATATATATATATATATATATATATATATGTTTGTCTATAAGAATTATATACATAGACATACGGAATATTAGTCATAAGAAAGAAATTATGTAAAGGCCTTTCCTTTGTTTATTGAGGAAAAAAAGAAAAAAAAAGGAAAATAAGAATTTTTCATGGCTGTTAAATAGATAAAGGTAAAAAAATAAGAAAAAGAAAAAAAGAAAGAAAAAGAAAAAGTAGGAACGAAAGAAAAAACGAAGAAAAAAGAGGGGTAAAAAAGCACTCGTACATACAAGCTACGTTCCGAGCGTTATCACGGCGACCTATCTTATCGCTTTCGCGAAATAGAATTTTGATTAGAAGAGGCCTTTCACGATGGACATTAGACGCCACCATCGATATCGTCATAACAACCGTTTAAAAGCGAAAATTTCTTTTTGACGAGAGAAGAAGGAAGAAGAAACAAAGATAATCGACTCATCGAAATCGTTAACAATTTTTCGTTTTTGATCTTTCTCATTCTTCTTTTTCTTTTTTTTTTGATTACCCTTCTTTTATTTCTCCTTTCCTTTTTTTCCCTTTTGATTTTCTCTTTTCCTTTTCTGATCTTTTTTCTTTTCTTTTTTGAAAGAACTTTGAAGACCAGAGAGAGAGAAAATAGGAAGGGTGGAAAAAAGGTGGAGAGGCGATAAAAGGGTTGAGGCGAAGTTTGATTGGAAAGAAATTTACTTTTTTATCTACTTTCTCTCTCTTTCCTCAATAAATTTTTTCCTCTCTCTCTCTCTCTCTCTCTCTTTTTTCTCTCGTTCTTTTTTCAAATAACAAGCGCCATTGCCGTCGCCGTCGCCATCGTCGCCATCGTCGTCGTTAGGCGAATACGCGTCTTTTTGCTTTTCACCCTCCTTTCCCTTTCATCCCCCTTGCCTTATTCCTACAATCCCTCCTCATCTTTGTTCGTTCATAGCAATTAAACGAGACAAGGTTTAATTCTCCAAAGCGATCGTGTATCTAATTGCGGATGTTCACTCGTTATTCATCGAATGGGGGTGAGTGGGTGGAATTGAGGGTGGAAGTACGGTGCTAGGGAAGGAACGAGGATGGAGAGTGTAACGAAAAAGAAAAGGAAAAGAAAGAGAGTTCATGGTTCCACGATATAAGCAATTAATTCGCCCGATGATTTCTACGTTATTAAACAGGAAAAAGAAAGGAGAAAAAATAAAACAAATAAAAAAACAAATAAGAAAAGAAAAAGTAAACCATAGAGAAATCTGACTACCGTGCGTAAAGATAACTCTTTGAGTTCACAGATATATTATATATATATATATATATATATATGCATACATATTGCTCGGTTTTAACTGTGCTCTAATTCTTTCGCTATACGTTTCGATCCTATCAGTAGATAGAAAGAGACAAAAAATAGATAGAGAGAGAGAGAGAGAGAGGGAGAGAGATATTTAACGAGAAACGAGAGACGTCCAAGTGTGACCATTGCACGATACATTTTCATCATACTACTCATGCAAAAGAAAGAGAGAGAGAGAGAGAGAGAGAGAGAGAGAGAGAGAGAGAGAGAGAGAGAGAGAGAGAGAGAGAGAGAGAGAGGGAATACATTCGAGAGTTTCAAGTAACGTTCGACGACTCGAAACCATAATTGCGTCATCGGTGTCACGAGATTGCGTCGACGATCTTTGACGGGAGGGGTGAGATCGTATCGATCGTGAATTAATAAGAACATTATTCTTGAAGATTATTTTTATTATTGATAGAAACTTACGATTTTCTTCTGCTTTGTTATTTTTTTCTTTTTATTTCTTTCTTTTCTTTTTTTTTTTTTTTTTTTTTTTTTTTTTTTTTTTTTTTTTTTTTTTTTTTTTGTAATTTTTCACTCGCTTCGAATTCATTCTATTCCCACCGAGGAAATACGTTTGATATGTTCTTTGATATTTCTCTCTCCCTCTCTCTCTCTCTTTCTTTCTCTCCCTTACTTTCTTTCGCGTACGTTTAAGCATCTAATTAGTTGCGTTAAAACGTGTTTTTTCAAGAGAGAGAAAGAGAGAGAGAGAGAGAGAGAGAGAATACCTCCCGTATCGCTCGTATTTCCGTAGATTACGATGAAAGAAGCTGGGTATCCTTCCAAAACGATTAATAAACGGCTACTGCTGCTATCGCGTTGATTAACGTGCCGGAAATGAATTAAAAAAAAAAAAAGAAAAAAAAGAAAAAAAGTAGAAAAAAATAACATAAACAAACAAAAAAAAAAAGAACTAAAGGAAAAAAGAAAAAAAAAAAAAAAAAAAAAAAAAAAAAAACACGACGTTACTGCGAAGATTGCTAATTACAAATTGGAATTTGTTATGCCTGGGTATTATAAATTTCATGAGTGGGTTTTTAAATGAATTTTTATCCAACGAATTGGACACCGAAATATGATGGGGTTGAATTATTTAGCGACCATTCGTTAGATTTTATTTTTATATTTAAAAATTGTAAGTTCGGTGAGAGGTGAGAGGAACGGGGGAAAGTAACGAGGGGGGGGGGCAAACGTAGGGAGGGAAGATGGGAGAGAGATTAACGAAGGTCGTCGTAGCGTTTTTTTTCGGTCGACTTTTTCTTTTTTTCTCACTTTTTTTTTTTTTTTTTTTTTTTTTTTTTTTTTTTATCTTTTTTTCAGAAATTTTCTTTTACATTGTAATGTATAATTTACAATACGACCTTCAATCCTACGTGAGAATGTACAGTAAGGCTTCTTTTCATGCTTATAGTTAGCCCGTTAAACGGACTCGTGAGTGCTCGTGTACGACATAAATTTTACGTTTAAAATTTTCTCTTAATCTAATATTCGTCTTAAATTTCGTTCAGAATATTCCGTTCAGAAAAGGAAAAAAAAAAGAAAAAAAAAAAAAGGAGAAAAGAAAAACGAGAGCTAAGAACGTCATTCTTTTCTCTTTTTATTCTTCTCTCTCTCTTTTTTTTTTTTTTAATTGCAAGTGCTTTTTGGAGTGCTTTTATTTTTAAATGAGTTCTTTCATATATTCATTTATTTACAGAGTATTTATACTTTAAACATTTTTTGTTCCTTTTCTTTTCTTAACGATCTCGCAATAGCAGGACGGAGTTTGATGATTGAAGAGAAAAAGAAAGATAAAAAGGCGGAAGAAAAATTAAAAAATTAAAAAAAAAAAAGAAGGAAGAGAAAGGAATTGAAAAAGAAAAGTAAAAAAGAAATCCTGATACGCGATAAAAGAATTAAAAATAATTTCCGCTAACCGATCGGAATGTACAGATCGATCGGATTTATGCTCGAATGAGCTCTCAAGCGCTGAGGAACGAAATTATGCAGGAGTAGGCTATCTCTCTCTCTCTCTCTCTCTCTCTCTCTCTCTCTCTCTTTTTCTCTCTTCGAGCAACTATGTCAGCCGTATGAACTAAAATCGATAGGACGTAGAGTTATGTACCTTACTCATCGCTAACGAACGTTGGTACACTCGATTGTGATTTACATAGTAAAATAAAGACGAAGGAAGAGACGAAGAAGAAAAAAGAAAGGAAAACATAAAAAAGAAAATTAAATAATAAAAAGAAAAACAAAAAGAAATCTCTCTCTCTCTCCCTCCCTCTCTCTCTCTCTCTCTATACGTCATCGAATAGAATGCGGAAAAAAAATAGAAAAAAAAAAAAACAAAGAACACAAAAGAAAAGAAAACAAAATAGGGAAAGCCATTCCTCTCCCTCCCTCTATCCGTCCGTCCATCCGTCCACCCATCCATCCATCCATCCAGCCATTCATCCATCCGTCAGTCGGTCCATCCCCTCTAATAAATCCAACAATATTCACAATCTAAACGAGAACACATCCTTCTCTCAAGAGTTGACCCGTCATAGTATGATATACGTAATAGCAATGTGACTAAGAAAATAGTATAAAGGTGAAGTACGTATAATACGTTTATCGACAGGTGTAGAAAAGGATTGGTGGTGGTCGACGGGTTTAGGATAGGACGGTTTTGTATAGTTTTCTGTAGAAGAGGAGGAGGAGGAGGAGGAGGAGGAGGAGAAGGAGGATGGTAGGGATGAGGGATGAGGGCGGCCTTTGGAAAGCCGGCAATCGCAAAATCAATTTGCATTATTCGTTTAATAGTGTGTGCCGTCCGGTGACGTCAGCCGAGAAAGAAGAGTGGAAAGCGAGGTGAACGAGGAGGATGATGAGAATGGAAGAGAGGGGTGAAGGAGGGGGTCGAATGGGTGGAGAAGATGGGTGGTGCGGGGAGAGTTGAACTAGGCGTGTAAGGGGATCGGAGCGAAGGCAAGTGGCCTCGTCTGCTCGTCGATGCTCTCAAACAACCCCTTTTCTCTTCACCCGTTACCAGCGGCACCATCCCCCACCATACTAGCCTTCAACGACGGCGGCGTCGGCGGCAACGTTGCCACCGAGAACACCCCTTCCGCGATCCGTCACCTCCCACTCACCCCCTTTATCATACTTTTGTATACGTCCCTTAACTGTCGAAGGCTATGCAGCCTGCTGCCGGTTGAAAGAGGGTGTAAGAGAAAGAGAGAGAAAGAGAGATAGACAAAGATAGATAGATAGAGACAGAGGATTCTCTATACCCCTTCCTCCCACTCCACTTCAACTCACAGCCGTGTTACTTTCCACCACCAGCAATAGCATTCTCTCTTTCTCTCTCTCTCTCTCTCTCTCTCTCTCTCTCTCTCTCTCTCTCTGTATCTGTCTCATTCTCGCACGTATACGCATCTCCCTCATCCAACTGAGAGAACTAAGTTGTCGCGCGTATTCGCACGACCCTTCGCTTAACCTTTCTCTATCTTCCTCTCTCTCTCTTTCTCCTCGTTCCATCTCGCTCCCTCCCTCCCTCCCCCCCCACCAACTCCGTGTGTTTACTCGTCGTTAACAACTTCCCTTCTACTTGATTTTACAATGAAAGTTATTTTTAAGTTTCTACTTGGAATAAAACAGCGCGCGCGCGCGCGCGCGCGTGTGTGTGTATGTGAGAGAGAATACCCTTCTACACATCTCCTCCCTCTCCCCCTTTCTATTTTTTTCTATCCTTCCCCTTTTTCGTTTCATATTTTTTTTCTCTACCCCTCTCCTCTCCTCTCCACCCTTCTCTTCTCTTCTATTTTCTTTTCTTTTCTTTTCTCTCTACTCTCTATTTTTTTTCTTTTTTTAATTTTTGTTTTTGCTTTTATATATATATATATATATTGTTTTTTTTCTTTTTCCTGTTTGCTTTTACTCCTTTACCCCGCCCAATGTTCTGTTTTTTAATAACGCTCGCTTCGTAGCTCTTACTAGACGAGGATGGGAAGGGGCGAGAAGAGGGTGTGTTGGGGGAGGACGAGGGGGATAGGTTGGGGGCGCAAAAAGTTTTTCTCATCTGAGTTCTCTCACACAGGTTTTATCCCGCGTCCCAGGCGCGCATTTTCCTTCCTTCCTTCCTTCCTTCCTTCCTTCCTTCCTTCCTTCCTTCCTTCATTCGTTACCTATCTCCTCCTCCTCCTCACTCTTTCTCTTTCTCACTCACTCAGTCGAAATTCTTTCGAAAGTAATCGGCCGGGAAACGAGTGAAAAGCGAGTAAAACTAATTATCGCGCGTCTCGGCCCTTACGTTTAATTAGAAATACTTAACCAACGTCCAATATATTAACGTTTTAGAGAGTATTCTAGATCAATTAACCGATCCGATTCGATACTTATCGATATTTCGTTCCTCTCTTTTACTTTGTCTTTTTTTTTTTTTTTTTTTTTTTTTTCTTTTTCTTTTTTCAAAACGATTGGGATGGCCGAACAAAAGGAGAAAAAAATAGTAGGTCGGGGACGAGTGTGTGGGGGAATATAAATGCACCCAAAGAAAAAATCAATTTGAATTTGATAATGAAAAAAAAAAAAAAAAAAAAAAAAAAAAAAAAGCAAAAAGAGAAACTAAGAGAGAAGAAAAAATAAACAATATTGTAGAAGAAGAATCACTTGAGTTAATGATTTAACTCGAATAAAGTAATAATCAAAGTTGATCGATGATATTAAAAAATCGTAAATGGATTGCAATGGATTATTGATAACACGATCGATTAGACATTAATGAAAGAAAATTTTTTTGACGCTTCGAATTTCCCAGGCCATGATAAACAAATCTGACTTATTCAAACTTAACTCAAACTTTTTAATTATTAGCAAACCTGACTGAAATAATCCTCGTGTTATTTTCTTACGTACCATACAAATAGAAAATATAAGAGTTATGATTGAGTTAAAAAAAAAATCGTCGATCTATGAATATTTCAATGAAACGAGAAACTATTAAAAGAGACGAACAGATGCATGCAGAGACACACAGAGAGACAAAAAGAGAGAGAGAGAGAGAGAGAGAGGGAGAGAGAGAGATAGGTGTTCGATGGAGTTAGATACCAATCGGATATCATCGTGCAGCTTAATTAAAATGCTTACACGATGTATTTTCAGAAACTGGCTGCGTGTTTGCTCGTTAAAAGCGCGCGCTCATTCGCAGAGCACACAACAGAGAAGAGGCACACACGTACACGCTAGAGCACCCACACACACACATTCGTTTACACGCTCTTCTGGCGAAATCGAAGCCGATATACGTTTATACTATTATTCGCGCCAAATTGAATTCGCCATTTCATTTCGAAGTATTTTTTAAAAAGCCTTCTCGAAATCGACAGGTGCTTTTCGTGCGTGCGTGCGTGCGTATGCAACAACACACGCTTGCATTCGCGCTCGCGCTCGCGCCCACGCAAAATTAATTCCGTTGCCGGCCATGCGTTCAAACGCATAAACCATTGTGCGATATAACTCTAACTATATACATATATACATACACATGTATGCATGCATGTATGCGTAGGTGTGCCACGTATAACGTAATGATGTGGAGAGAAGGTAAAAAAATAGAGAGATAGAGAGAGAGAACAAAATAAAATGGTGATACTCAGTGGAAATAGAGTTTATCGAGTAAAAAATGATGTATCGCTTATGATAAAAGGAAAATCGATTTTCTCTCCCTCTCTCTTTTTTTTTTTATATTTCACGATAGTTCGCAAAATCGCATATGAGTGTACGTGTGCGTGCGCGTGTATGTATATTTGTGTCTGCCTTTCTCTCTCTCTCTCTCTCTCTCTCTCTCTCTCTCTCTCTCTCTCTCTCTCTCTTTCTCTCTTTTTCTCTATGGTATGAGAGGGAGAAAGAAAAAGTGCTAAAAACAAAAAAAAAGAAAAAAATAAAACGAAACGAACCTGCATCGAAACTCAAAAAATATTTTTGACCGAGTTTTTTCTTGTTCTTTTTTCATTTTCTTCCTTTTTGTTTTTTTTTTTTTTTTTGTTTTTTCCCCAACTCGCACTTTACGTTCGCCGAATTGTTTCGCCGATAGATATTTCTCGCGAATGAGATACACGTCAATTACACGTATACATGTGTGGGATGTATATTAGCGATAACGAAATGCGACGGAAACTAGATCGTCGAAATGTTTAATGAGAATTTGAACGATACTGAAATAATATTATGTGATATAGCAATGCACAAATCTTACTATTGGATCCGTATAAATTCGATTGAACTCCTTTTATCTCGAGACAATCTTCGTATTTATTTGTTTTATTTATTTATTTTTGTTTTTTTATTTTCGTCACGATCATTTCTATTCGTTTATATTGTACGTTGTTTTTTTTGTTTCTATCTTTTTTTTTTTTTTTTTTTTTTGTAATTATCCGATATTACCTACACGATTACGAATTTTGTAATATAAAAGTTTGTAATTGGAACGTATCTACATAAGAAAATACTACTTATTATTACTTGTTACGATTTGCAACTTTATTAAACGATTAATAGTACGAAAATTCGAATTTATTATTAATCATTTAATAAAATCCATTGCTGAAATTAATTTTTATTACTTTTATTATCTTATATATATATATATATATCAATATCACGACAGTATAAAAATCAATTATTTTTCTATTTACTCAGCCATGTTAACAAAACAAAACAAAACGAAAAAAAAAAGAGAGCGCACTTGCCGTTATGGCGGAAAATTAACAAAAGAAAAGATACAAAATAAAATAAATAAAAATAAAATAAGGAAGATAAGAAGAGGAGTAAAGAAGGAATGGAGCGAGATGGGATAGGGGGTAGGGGGTGGGAAGATAATCGATTCGAGACGTAGCCCACTTTGAGTCGGTAATATCAGGAGGATGACTTTAGAGTGTGCAAAAAAAAAAAAAAGAAAAGGAAGTAAATGAAAAAGAAAAGAAAGAGAAAAAAAATGTTAAAAGAAAAAAAGGCCAAAGAGAAATCACAAAGAGGAGAAAACTTTTCGTGCTAGAGTAGACCGGACGATAACGAAATTTTGTTGCATATCTCTCTCTCTTTTTTTCTCTTTACCATCGTCGTCGTCACTTTATACTTACATACTCGTGCTTGCTTGCTTGCTTGCTCGGTCTCTCACGTTTTAGCTCGCTTTACTCTAATGTCTCGACATTTTTTCTTTTCTTTCTTTCTTTTTTTTTCTTTTTTTTTTTTTGCTTTTTTTTCTTTTTTTTTTTTTTTTTGTCAACCAGCAACTTTTTTCCATAGGACTATGAAGAAGAGAGGACGTAATACCAGTGCTCTCTCTCTCTTTTTTTTTTCTTCTCTTTTAAAAGTGGCAAGACGTTAATTTTGCCTTCGTTCGAGTTCTCGTCCTAGTCATCGTCATAGTCATCGTCCTAACCATCGTCGTTGTCGTCGTCCTCGTCCTTGTCGTCGTCGTCGTCGTCGTCGTCGTCGTCGTTGGTATTAATTATAGGCTGACGTCCATTGCCAGAGGCAAGTGGTTTCTCTACGGAATTTTAACCTTTCTTTTCTTTTTTGCTAGAACACCTCAACATTCAGAGACAGAGAGAGAGAGAGAGAGAAATTCCACGATAGCAAGACAAGGTATTAGGTGGGATATACTATGTTTTAAAATTCTATTCAATTTCGTTCGCAATTTCGACATCAGGTTCATACCCGTTGTTTCTCTCTTTTAAAGTATCACTCACTCACGTCGTCAGAACTCTCTTTTTCTTCGATTTTTTTCTTTTCCTCTTTTTTTTCTTTTCTCTTTCTCTTCTTTAGATGATTACGGAAGAGAGTCGTTAGTAAAACGTACGGACGGAGTCGAAGATCTCCCGCTGATTCTCGGAGGATGTTGAGATTAAGCTAATCTCGTGCGTTCATATAACGGAGTACATTGGCACTACAGAGTATACGACATAGTACGATCTCATTGCAATTAGTAATCGTACGGTGGTTTTTACCATTTTTATATTTTTATTTATTTTTTTTATTTATTTATTTATTCATTTATTATATATTATTATTGTATTTAGTTTCTTTTATAGATATAATAGATTTTATATATACATATATATACACATATATAATAGATATGTATATAAGTACATACATATGCTGATATATGGTATATATATATATATATATATATATATATATGAGAGCATAGTGTCTAAAAAGTAAGAAAAATGTGAAGGATTCGAGTACCGTTATCGGCTGAAAAATTTTTTAAATTATTAATAATTTGAAAAATTGCAGAAATTCTTGTCACTTTTTGATCTTCTTCATTCCTTTTTTCCTTTTTCCAAAATTTTTATCAATCTCTATCCACGCCATTTTTTTCGATACCATTTTTATATATAAACGACATAGGTGTACAAAAAAAAAAGGGGGAAGAAAAAAAAAGGATCAATCGAGAAATCGAAAGGCGTTCGTGTGCATTGTCGGCTGGAAAATTTCAAAATTTTCTTGACTGTTTTATCGCAAAGTCCAATCAAATCACATCAATTCAATTCAATTCAATTCAATTCAATCCCCGCGATGTCTGATTTACCCCAGACGTATTTATGAAAGAAGAAAATTGAAAAGAAAACAAAGGAAAAATATTCGGCGGCGATAATTGGAAGATTACGAAATATCGGCGCTACTTCAATATCACAAAAAAAAAAAAAAAAAAAAAAAAAAAAAAAAAAAAAAAAAAAAAAAAAAAAAATAAAGAAAGAAAAGAAAAGAAAAGAAAAAAGAAAATTCTGAGAAAATCGATTAGAAATTTCCGCAATCTGATTCTCCGAGGAAAACGTAGAGATAATAGAAGGAAAGAGGGGGGGGGAGGGTTAAAGGGGAAGGGGAAAAGAGAGGAGTGGGTGGGTAAAGTGGGTAGGAGAGAAGCAACGAAGCTGTAGTACGGAAGGAAAGGCCGGCTAAACGTTAGCCATTTTAAACGTAATTGCCGTGTATTTGAGACTGCGTGTCAGCGTTTATTGGTAAAAGGACGATGGTAACGACGATAGTGGTAATTATCGTATGGAAGTTACACCCGTCGCTAGCTGGTGTTACAATAGAACGATAGCGATGATAACGATCCTTTTCAAATGAGTATGATACACACACACACATATACCGTTGTAATTTTACCTCCAGAGATTTTCCAAACGATCCACTACGATCTTTCTTTTCTTTCTTTCGTTTTTCTCTTCCTTTTTTTTATTTCTTTCCCCTCTCTATTCCCCTTGTTATCACCAAATGAAATTTTGAATTAACAAAATCGTTCGACTTTCTATAATCTAATTATTTTTATTCCTTTTCTTTTTTTTTTTTTTTTACGTCTGACAAACGATTATCTAATTTATGAAACTTTTTATATAATTTGTACGTTATGCTATAATTATAATAATAATAATAATAATAATAATAATAATAATAATAATAATATGAAATAATATAGTGTATGAATATATTACAAAAGTATAATTCAAGCGACTGTGACGAATTATATATTCTTCCTTTTTTTTTTTTTTTTTTTTTTTTTTTTTTGCTATTTCTTTTTTCTTTTTTTGAAAGTTAGAAAAAAATGTTAGAGGAAAAAAAAGACGAACGCCTCGAGATTTACTACATATTCCTATTTATATTTTTTTTCGCAATACTGCAATAATGCGTTTGGCGGTTACACTTTTTTTTCTTCCTTTCCTTTTTCCTTTTTTCATGGAATCGCATTTTGTTTACTTTTTTTTTTCTGCTCGTATCAAATACTCGGCACATTTATTGCGTGAAAAAAAAGTGTTAGGATGCAATGTCGGAAAATGATTAGTTCATAGGGGAATTTTAAAAAAGAGAGAGAGAGAAAATATGTCTGGTGAATCACGCGACTGTAACAGGCCCTGTCTGTTCCTTTTTCTTTTTTTATTTTTTCAGGTGGTTAGAAAAAAATTTTGAAAGAAAAAAATGAATGATCCAAGGTATACTAGATATTCCCGATCATATTTTTTTTCCAAAGGCTATAATGTTAACGTGCATGTGCATCTGCGAATAAAAAAAAAAAAAAAAAAAAAAAAAAAAAAAAAAAAAGGAAAAGAAAAATAAAAATAAAAAGGAATATGATTCGTGAATATATAGTCTATCTTGAATCATTCATCTTTTTTCTCTATCATTTTTTTCCAACTTCAACCAAAAGAAAGATATGGCTTGTAATAGTTGCTTGTATAATTACTATATATTTAATAAATGTATAGTAATTATACATAGTACAATACAATATTATAGTAAATGCATATTATATATATATATATACACACACACACACTATATATATATATATATTTATACTATAAATTTCATATATAATTTTTCATTTAGTACAATTATACTATAGTAATTTGTAATTATAACCTATACTTGGCAGACATTAATATTTGTTCGAATATACATATTTGCGAAGAACAAATTAAATTTAAAAGTGTAAAAAAAAAATACAAATATAACATTTTTTACTGAGTCAACCTTAAATATATATATATATATACGTGACTTTTAATTTACATGACCGATTAAAACAAATAACAAAAAAGAAAGACATAAAAAAAAAAAAAAAAGAAATTATTTTTTTTCGTTATATTCGAATGGTCGTTCGAATTTTCGTTCGATGACAAAATAAAGTTACAATAAGTCGATTATAATATTTCGACTTAGATGTACGATATAATATAATTTGAAGTATCTAAAAATATCACGAACATTTCGTGCCAATATTTATTTTTAAGCTAAAATAAATTATACATATATATATATATTTTTTATTGTCATCGTTGACCAAAAAATTACACACGCACACATACACGTATATGTATACGTATACAATGTTATCCGAGTTAATAAGCTAAGGAACGTTGCGTGACCTAGAGATAACTTCGGTTAATATTTCATTAATAATCTACTTTTGGACAGGTTTTTTTCTTTTCGAGCGATAAAAAAAAAAAAAAGAAAAAAGGAAAAAGAAATTTCACTCGCGGAACATAAACTTCGAGAAATAAAATAAAAATAAAAAGAAAATAATAAAAAAGAAGAAAACAGAAAAAAAAGGAAAAATAAAAAGAGAGGAGAAAAAAAACAATTCGCAAATAACAAACGATACAGAGACGAGACGATATAACGCGAGAACGAATACGGATGATCGATTAACGAAATAACGTTCGTCGATTAAAGATAAACTAATTAATTATCGAATATCGTTTAAGAAGAGATACAATATACGTGTTTCGTCGTTTTTTTTTTTTTTTTTTTTTTTTTTTTTTTTTTTTTTTTTTTTTTTTTTTTTTTTATACTTGGGCATTACCGAAGATATCTCTTCTCTCAATCTTTACATATAATTAAACATACATCACGTATCGAGATTACGTCGTAGAAGA
Source organism: Vespa velutina (assembly GCF_912470025.1). Taxonomy (NCBI): domain Eukaryota; kingdom Metazoa; phylum Arthropoda; class Insecta; order Hymenoptera; family Vespidae; genus Vespa; species Vespa velutina. Next base: position 2,961,157 of record NC_062211.1, read on the forward strand.
AAAAAGAAGGCTGATGATGACGAAGAGTATCAGCTAATGACGACGTTAAAAATCGTAAACAGAGATAAAAGTGAAATAAAAAGAGACAGATACGTAGGAAGACATGGATAGAGGTAGGTAGACGGAAAGATAAAGAGATAGATGGTTACATAGACAGAGAGAGAGAGAGAGAGAGAGAGAGAGAGAGAGAAAGAGAGAATATGTGAGTGCTGCAAATTGTTTCAAGCAAGTGTGAGATTTATAATTAGCATATAAATACATAATTGATAACGACTAAACGACAGTTCGAAGAATATCGAGAGAAAAATCGAAAGTTTCATCGAAGATCGAACGAAGAAGAAACGTCAATGGTCGAGAATGGAGATGAGAGAGGATGTACGGTAGGCCAAGGGGGAGGTTAAGAGGAGAGATAAAAGAAAAAAGAAGTCACGAGAAAAGAAAAAAAGTAAGAACTAAAGAAGGCGTGTTAAAGAAAAATATTATCCTGACGGGAACACGTGTACTCCGCCATTTCCGAGAGAAAGAGAGAGAGAGAAAGAGACACTTTGAAATCCGATAAGCGTTTTGCGCGGTGCTTCACACGTCGTGAACCCGGCACGACGACATCATCTCGCTTACACCGGGTATGTTAAAAGAGATCACTTTTTTTATAGAAACTGAGTAAGAGTAAAGAGTATGAGTAAATGTGAATGCAATGGGTATCCTTTCGTAAAAAATAGTAAATTAAAACTTAAGCAAGTACATATAACTAACTAGTATTGTATTATATTTTCAATGATAAATAAAGGAATAAATTAATTAATAAATTAAACAAATATATAAATAAATAAATATATAATACAATATAAACGAATAAATAAATAAATTTTATGCCGAGTAAATTCTATTTTGATTTTTTCTCTGTCTGTCCGCACACTTGTATATATATATATATATATATATATATATATATATATCTTCCCCATAAACGTTATCAAGGTTATAGAGATGGTATAGAGATGTATAGCACAGGGTACCAAAGTTCGATCCATAATTCAAAAAAAACAAGGAAAAACAGGGTCAAAACAACGTTACATGCCGATTGCGTGTCGTACTGTTGATAGGTGATACAGAATACGTATATATATATATATATACATATATATATATATATATATGTATATAAAAAAATGCACATATTGGTATATGCATGTGTAGAATAAAAACGCATGTTAGTATATACATATACATGAACACACACACACACATGCACAAACACACATACACATATATATATATATACATACACGAGAAGAAGTACCGAGTCCAAGTTGGAAAGGTTGTAATTTTCGCTAACAAGATATCAACCCTGTGAATTTTTCTAGGTATGAAGGTTATTATTATCGTCCGTCGTTATACCACGATCATCTTTCTCTTCCCTCTTCTTTCAGTCTGTATTCAATGATCTCTCTCTCTCTCTCTTTCTCTCTCACATACACACGCACAAAGGACACACACGTACAAACAACGAACAACAACATAGATTGTCGAGCGTGTACCGAGGTCGTTCGCATCGTTGCCGAAGAAAGAAGACGTAGAGGAGAATAAAAAGAGAAAGAGAGAGAGAGAATGAGAGAAAAAAGAAAGAGAGAGAGAGAGAGAGAGAGAACATATAGGGGAATGAGTTGCGTTACGGTTTGTATTACTACAAGTGGTGCTGCTGCTCTCGTGGTGCCCGCTTCCGATGCAGCGACGGTGGAGGCGGTGGAGGCGGCGGCGGCGGCGGCGGCGGCGGCCCCCGGAAAGGAGCCGGCCCTGATCTCGGACAAGCAAGGCGTAACGAGGTATATCAACTGCACCGTAAAACCGAGTTTACTAAACTCCCACCCGCATAAGACTGCGACAAGCTATGAAATCGAACGAAGGGGAAAATATATGGTGTGTGCGTGTGTATATATATATATATATATATGTATGTATATATATGTATGTGAATATATATGAGAGAAAGAGAAAAAGAGAGAAGGATATGAAAGAGCTTTCAATAACATTCGTCTCGTAGTCGTCGTCGTCGTCGTCGTCCATCATTCAAGTAGTATCTCGTCACGAGAAATTCTCGACGTTCCTAATTTATTAATTTAGAACTCTCGAGAAACGAGAGTTCCGTCAGACACGAAGAGACCGAGAAGAAATCAAGAGAGAAAGAGAGAGAGAGAAAGAGACGTGTCATCGTCTTTCCTTCATTCGGCTAAGCTTTTTTACCTTTTTTATCCTCCCCTCCCTCCTCCTACCCATCGTATAATCTCGTTTCTTTTTTCTTTTCTCTTTTTTTTTTTTTTTTTTTTTTTTTGATCGTTCTATCGATTAAAATCCTAGACATCGAGGTATGAAGGGGTGGGCGGGAGGAGCAGGGAGGATAGAACGAGCGAGGTAGAGAGGATAGGAGAAGGGTGTTAGGATGATAGGAGGTTGAGGTCAGAGCGTTAGTGTTTCTTCTTCGACACACCCATTTTCGAACGTGTGATTGTTTTCTATCTCGCTCGGTTTTATCACTTTTTCACGGCTACGACTCGATCGTTTTGAAAATGTATGACATAGTTGTGTTCGTGTGTATCTGTGTGTGTGTGTGTGTAATAAAAAAGAAGGATGCAATTTAGCTTACCATTAAATCTGCGCTTACTTTTTTTGGAAAAACCCAGTATAATATTTATACACACATATATATATATATATATATATAATACGTATGTATGTATAATAAGATGAGATCGATCATCTATGAAAATCGTATATTGACTATTGACGATGAGAATCGAGAATAACAGAGAGAGAGAGAGAAAGAGAGAGAAGTACAACGAGTTGGTGACGTCAACGATCGCTCTTTTTCGAATTTGCAATGACGCATCGCAAAGCTTCGACCAGTTTTCTGTGACGCTCGTTTCAACTATATATGTATGTATGTATTGTAGTTACCTGTTATAATGCAGGCTATGCGAAAAAAAGAAAAAAAAAGGAAAAGAGAGAGAGAGAGAGAGAGAGAGAGAGAGAGAGAGAAAAAGGATCGTCGAACGCGGAATGCAAGAAAGTCGTCGAGAATACACATATACATACATACATACATACGTGCATGCATGCATGCATATATATATATATATATACATAAACGCGTTTGAAATCTCGCATGGTCAAGATATTTCTTTTTCTTTTTTTTTCCTTCTTCCTTCCTTCACACTAATTTCTCGAGTGTCCACTCTTTGTCGTCCAACTTCTTTTTCTTCCTTTTTTTCTTCTCTCGTCGTACATAAACGAGAATGACGATTGGACTTTGTAATTAACGTGACTTCGAGTTTCGCGCCTCGTCTATACGACGCGGGAAATTTGAAAATTTTTATGCACATACGTACGTAAGAATGACATTTTAATAAATCTTAAATCTATATTTATGTTAATACAACGACACCTGATATTGCATTTGTTACTTCGAAGTACACATGTACTTTTTATAAGACTATCACAACACATAAGTGAATAATAAGTACATACATGTATACATTGACTTCTGAGAAAAAAAAAAGAAAAAAGAAAAAAAATTTCCGCATAAAAATAAGGATCGAATTAACTAGACGCCCTCCGGCTCCCTGCTAATCGCGTGCCGCGAAATACTTGGAAAAGTCCACACCAACCCCCACCCAGTCCACTAAACCCCGTCCCCACCTCCCTCTTCTCCTTCTACGTGAACCCAACACCCTCTACCACCACCACCGCCGCCGCCGCCGTTTCCACCCCCTCCTCTTACTACTCCTCCGCGCTCCCTTCTTCCTTCATTAATCGCGATTCACGACGATGAGTCATTTCGAAATAATTCCTACTCGAAAATTCCATGATAGAGTAAGAGAAAAAACAGAAAGAAAGAGAGAGAGAGAGAGAGAGAGAGAGAGAGAGAGAGAGAGAGAGAGAGATGGAAGGACGGAGAGAGAGATAGAGAGAGAAATACAATCAGAAGGTCTTGATAATATTCTTGGACGTCTTGGAATCATCTCGGCGAATAAAATCGCTTGCCGCAGTAAAAGAAAAAGAAAAAGAAAAAGAAAAAAAAAGAAAAGAAAAAAGAAAGAAAAAAGAGGAAGAAAAAAAAACGAAGAAAAAAGAAAAGACGGAAAGGAGTGGGGGAGAAGAGGAGGAACTTCGTGATGCGAGCAGCAATAAAGTGAGGTTAGAGCTACAACGAAGAATGCAATTTTGATTAATACAGAGCGATAGAGAGAGAGAGAGAGAGAGAGAGATAGAGAGAGAGAGAAGAGAGGGATAAAAAAAGTGCATGTATCCCATAAGAAATATAACGAGCGTAAAACATGCGACATTAAAAACCACGAAAAGTGGTTGCTTATTTAGGAAGAGTCTCTAACGAAGGGGGGATTCTCTCTCGTTGAAGAGATCTTCAAAGTCGCATTATTCCAACGCGTCTACAACTTTATCTCTCTCTCTCTCGCTCGTTCGCTCACTTTATCTCCCCACCTCGTTGAAGTAGAGGGGGTCAGAGGAAAAAAGAAAGAGAAGTACGGCAGAGAGTTCATGCAGACGACGCGACCGCGTGGAGTCGAAGAGTATGCGTCGTTTCTCTTTCTCTCTCTCTCTCTCTCTCTCTCTCTCTCTCTCCCTCTATCTCACCTCTCTCCCTCTCTCTTTTTTCCTGACTGGCAAAGCTCTATTGTTTCCCTTTACGCGCTTCTCCCAGCTCACGTTCTTCTCTCTCACTCACTCTCTCTCTTTCTCTTTCGTACCATATCGTGCAAGACGACGAAAAGTAACGAGAGTGGCCGAAATAGCGGTGTCGCGCATACACACGAATTACACGCAAAATTTACACCCGTTTCTATATCAGAAAAAAAAAGAAAGAAGAGAGAGACGGAGTAATCAAGTGAAAGAGAAAAAAAAAAAGAGAAAGATCTGAAGGATTTAGTAAAGGAGAAAAAGAAACAACAAAGTAATCATATAGAAGAAAGAAAAGCAGAGATAAAAAGAGAGAAAGTGATCGAGCAAATGAGAGAGAGAGGGAGGGGAAGGAGGAGAGTCAATGAAAACGCGAGGTCGTTTGACAGGCTATGGTCCGCATCGTCGTTTTTCATCATTCCGTTGTCATCGTTGTGTATTGTAACATCGTTGTACGTTGTGTCGTCGCCACAACAGCCGTCGTCGTTGTTGTGTTGGTTGTGTTGTCAATGCATCATCGTCGTCGCGTCGTCAATGTGTAGTCGAAATTCGCGATCGGTAATTTCATGTCGACGCTCTTGCCGCTATAGAGCCGCGACGGGAACGGGTAACCGAAAGTGGGAGGAAAACGAAAGGGGAAATGAGAAAGAGAGAGATGGAACACAAAGTGTGGTATGGTGGGGGTAACGCGAGTCGGCATGAAAAGGAAAGAGAGAGAAAAAGAAAGAAAATGAGAGAATGAAGAGAGAAAGAGACGCCGGTCTAACATGGCAGACGTTGGCCGTGCAGGCGGAAAAACATGCTCTCACGAGGAAAGAGTTTCGCGCGCGCGTATTCTTGCTTACTCGCGTTAGAAAAATTCATTATACACGCACACATACACGTACATATATATATATATACATATATATATATGTGTGTGTGTGTGCGTGTGTGTGTACGTAGGATATATAAGTGAGAAATAAAATAATGACAAGCGAAGAAGAAAAGGAAAAATTGCGTTATATGTACTCACGCTCGTGCTTCATCCAACTCGTATTATCATCCCCTTGTGCGCGTGAGCACGCGCGCGTCTACAGTCAAGTAATGTAGTGGTGGTGGTGGTGGTAGTAGTAGTAGAGTAGTAGTAGTGGTGGTGGTGGTCGTGATGTAGTAGTAGTAACGATGATGATGGTGGTGGTGCGGTGTAGTGGTTGGTAGTAGTGGTGGAGCCAGCACAACAGCAGCAAGTAGTAGCAGTAGTAATAGTATAGTAGTAGTAGTAGTAGAACGGACGAAGAATGAAGTAAAAGAGCGAAGAGGATGGATTAGCAGGAAGAGAACGGCGGCAAGAAGTAAAAAGTATGAATGTGTGAGTGACAGAGAGAGAGAGAGAGAGGGAGAGGAGGGAGGAAGAGGGAAAGGAAGAAAGAGAGAGAGAGAGAGATAATATAGAGGGTGAACGGGGAAGTAGAAGGGATGAAGGGACTGAGGGGGGGGGCGGGGCGGTAACGTTGCAAAGAGAGGGGAAGGTAGGTGGTATGCGAGGAAGCTTCGCACACGCGGCCCTCACGCACTCGGTTCACGCACTCTGTTCGCGCACTATGTTCGCGCACCGCGAGAGTGACTGCTCGTTCTCTCTTTCTCTTTATCCATTTATCTATCCTGCCTGTCTAACTGTCCATCTATCTCTATCTATCTATCTTTCTCTCTCTCTCTTTCGTTTTTTCTTTCTATTTTTCTTTTTCTTTCTTTTCTTCTTTCTTTCTTTCTCACGCGTTACTCGAGAGTTCAAGCGGAAACAAACGCACTGACGTTGGATTTTCTATCTTTTTCTTTTCTTCTTTCTGTGTATATATACATATATATATATATATATATATATTTATTTGTATATATGTATCTCTCTCTCTCTTTTTGTCTCTACTGTCCGTCTGTCTATCTCTTTCTCATTCACGTTTTCGCTCTCGCTCTCTTTCAGACGCACATGCTATCTTTCCCTCTCTTTTCGAAGGGAAAAGTAGTAGGAGAAGGAGAACCGTCGGAAGGGCGCGCTTTTACGAAATGGTTACGAATCGGCTTGTAACTTTTTTCCTCTCTTTTTTCTTTTTCTTGTTTCGTTGCTTTTATCTTTTTATTCTTTCTTTTTCTCTCTTTCTCTCTGTTTATTTTCTTTTTTGACGAAAACGACGGTCAATGACGACAACGACACAACGAAACAACAACAACACGTATTTTCGGTAACCGAATAGTCGTGTGTTTACGTGCGTGCATGCGTGTGCAAACACGCGATCCTATATATACCTCTGGTGATATTTTTTTCTTTTATATTTATATATTGCTTTTATTTCTTTTCCCTTAAAAAAAGAGAAAGGAGCACATGTCTCTTGTACTAAGTTACATATGTACTCTCTTACACGAAATTACTACGCACGAGACAGTTTATGTATATATATATATATGTTACACGCGCGCACACACACACACGCGCGCGCGCAAAGAGAAAGAGAGGAGAGAGAGAGAGAGAGAGAGAGAGAGTGAGTGAATGAGTGAGTTTCACGCGCACGCGAGACGTGTGTTTTATTTGACGTGCAGAGAGACGAGAAGAGAGAATGAGAGAACGCCGCGTCGCGAAACGACAACACTCCGGGACGAATATAATGAAGAAGCACAACGCCGGCGTTGACGGACGGGATGATGACGATTACGACTACAACAACGATGACGATGACAACGACAATGACTACGACGACAACGGCGACGACAACGACAACAACGGATGTGTGTGACGTACAAAATGGCGTTTGTCGAACCGCCCGCGCCCGATCAGCTGGAAAATGCCGGAATGCCGCCGCTAGGAAAGATCGACTGACTGCCGAGGTTCGCGGCCCTAAGTGGTTTGACGTTAAGAACGAACGAGCGAGCGAGGGAGCGAGAGTGTGAGATAGAAAGAGATATATATATATATATATATATATATACACATATAATAGAGAGAAAGAGAGAGAGAGAGAGAGAAAGAGGTTGGGAGAAGACAGAGATAAAGAGAGAGACGGAGAAAGAGGAGGAAGCGACTGAGAAAGAAAGAGTGAAAGAGAGATAGAGATAGAGATAGATAGATGGATAAAAAGAGAAAGAGACAAAGAAGCATGGAAGAAGGGGGTGCAGGTCCGTTGGTGGGGGATCGAGGGGCGGCGAGAGTAAAAGGAGGGGAAGCACCCCACTTTTCCTAACGTTCGTCGGACGGCTTCGACTACCTTCGATTGCTTTCGACCGTAAGCACAGCAGGGCCGTGTCGCGCGTTGCAAGTATCTCTTTCTCTCTCTCTCTCCCTCTCTCCCTCTCTCTCTCTCTCTCTCTCTCTCTCTCTATCCCTCTTTCTCTATATCGTATATGTATAGGAATTTTCCTGACATTAAAAACAACTCTCTGGCTACTCGCTTAATAATTATAAGAACTTTTTACAACCCGCTTAAAATTATTGATATTAGTCAACTTTTTCGAATAACCATGTCGAATAACGGTAGTAGTTTAAAAATAAAAAAAGAGGAAGAAAAAAAACAAGTCAATTTCGCCTTAGGAGGGAACAGGGAAAGAAAGAGAAAGAAAGCGAGAGAGAGAGAGAGAGAAGACTGAAACTTTTCGGTTTCGTACTTTTCCGTGCTTTTCCGTACTTTTTCGTAATTTTCCGTATATCTCCGTGTAACTTCGTCCATATAGCGCGAAACATCATGCAAGACCGACGACGCGCCTCTCTCGTTTGTTTCTTTCTTTCTTTCTTTCTTTCTTTCTCTTTCTCTCTCTCTCTCTCCCTCATTCCTTTCGGCTTATATATCCTATGTATGTATTATGTGTGTGTATGTGTGTGTGTATGTGTGTGTATATATATATATATATTCTTGCTTTGGCCGTTCCTCTCGCCGAGGAATTTATAAAAATCAATATAATACTCGCCGGCCGAAGAAGGGGACGGCAAAAAATTCGGGGTCCCGTTCTTCTTCCTTTCTTTATTTCTTTCTTTCTTTCTTTCCTTCGTTCGTTCGTTCGTTCGTTCGTTCGCTCGTTCGTTCCTTCTCTCTCTTTCTCTCCCTCGCTCGATTTCTTTTTTCCTTCTTTTCTTTTCCTTTTTTTTTCTTCTCTTTTCTTTTCTTTCTTTCTTCTTCTCTTCTTTTTTTTTTTTTTCCCATTCCTTTTGTACTTTTTACCGCGAAGCCCGCGTGCGCGTGTCTGCCTTACGTCTCTTTCTCTCTTTCTCTTTTCCCCTTCTTTCATCATATACACACCATATATACATATATATATATATATATTTATGTATATACGTATGTATGTATGTACGTATATATATATATATATCTCCCTTCCTCTTCGAGCTGCCCTCGAGAAGGAAGCCGTTATCGCGAGCGAGCGCATCTGTCCGCAGAAATGAGAGAGCGCGGGAGAGTTTATTTTCTTCGATTTTTCTTTTTCTTTTTTCCTTTGTACTTTTTATTTTTTCCGTCTCTTTTGCTCATCCTCTCACTCCCCAGAAATAACAATAATAATAATAATAATAATAATAATAATAACAATAAAAAAAATAAATAAAAATAAAATTTCTTTTTTAACCTTTTCTTCTTTCAATCGCCATCTCACATTTCGTGAAATAATAATAATAGTAATAATAATATAAATAAAAACAAAACTTGTTTTCCTTTTCATTTCAAATAAATAAATAAATAAATAAATAAATACAATAAATTTCTTTTTCTTTCTAAAGAAGAAGAAAAAAAAAAAGAGAAAAAATAAGATAACCTTTCCTCCTTACTACGATCTTTTCGAATTATACTTTTTGCCTGAATTCACGTATATATATATATATTTATCGTTTCTTCGAACGATATTCCACGAGAATGAATGTGAGAAACAATGAAAATGGGTGGGGGGGGGAGGGTTGGAGTGGTGGGTTAGGGTGAGGGCACGATTGGGACGGGGACGGGGGTGTGAGGGTAGGGAGATCGGTCGAAGGTATCGTTTCTTGGCATATCCGATCGCTTGCGCTCGGTGGAGGCTTTAGAGAAGGTCGAGGACCTGTTAGAGAACGAAGACGGTCGATCGTGCACGAGAAATTCAAGATGAGAAAGGGAATCTCTCTGTCTCTCTCTCTCTCTCTTTCTCTCTCTCTTACACACACTATCTATCTGTCTATCTATCTCTCTGTCTATTGTATATACACCACTTCCATTATTACGAGGTTTATAATCTACTCGTAGATATGACGATAAATTGACTTTTCTCTTGGTTACAAAGACACTTCGTTATTCTTTTCTCTCCTTTGCAAAAAAAAAGAAAAAAGAAAAAACGAATTGATTCCATGATAGAAAAGGGAAAAGGAAAGGGTGCAGAGAGGGGGAAGGAAAAGAAGAAAAAACGAAAGAAAGAGAGAGAGACGAACGAAACGGGAAATTCGACGAGTGGAGAGGAAAGAGAGAGAGAGAGAGAGAGAGAGAGAGAGATGAAAAACTGGCGTGGGTTCCGATACTAGAGAGAGGTTCGTAATCAAACGAGATCGAGGGGAGATCATTAATTTCATCCGCCGATGTCCTCGAATCGTTTACTTTGCAAAGTGTCGAACGAAACGATTGATTGTCTTTCGAAACTTTCCACAGAGAAGTATTAGAAGTAGAGGAAGGATAAAAAGAAGTAATACGGAATTTCGTAGAGAGGTTAAAAACGTTTCATGCCGGAACTCTTTCGCGTAGTTCGCGTTCCCCCTGTACTGTCTTTCCCCCCCTCACTCTCTCTCTCTCTCTCTCTCTCTCTCTCTCTCTTTCTTTCTCTCCTCCTCCCCTCACCTTCCTCCGCCCCACCCCCTTCCCATCACTTAAGATTATCGAGAAAGAACATTTCTTGTGAAGAAGAAGAGGAAGAGAAAAAGAGAGAAAGAAGTACAAAAGAAGGGAAATGAAAGAAGAAATAAAAAAGACGAAAACTGTTTCGGTAAAGGATATTATCGCTCGTTGTGTGTGTTCCATCTTGTTTCATCTTTTTTTCTCTCTTTATATATATATACATATATATATGTATGTATGTATGTATGTATGTATGTATGTATATGTAACGAGACTTCAAATCGTCATACGACTTTTCGTTTTTTTTGTTTCCTTTTTCTTTTCTTTCGTTCTGTATCCCTTGTTTAATCAATCGCAAACATTGAAATATGCATCTTATTTAGTACGAATATAATAAAAAATTTGTAAAGGAAAAAAACACGTCTTATCCCGTCTCGTCTCCTGAGAGAACTGATCCGACAATCGAGAATTAAATATGGCTGCTTTATTATTTTCGTTATTCCTCTACTTATCGCATGTATGTATGCATGCATGTATGTATGTATTATTATAATCGTCATTTACTACAAATACTCGCTCTTAAAAATTCTACGGAGTAGTTTAGTTGTTGTCTTTCTAAAAAGGTTAGACAATAAAAAGAGAAAAAAAAAAGAAAGAAGAAAAAAAGAAGAGAGAAAAAACGTAATGCAGGATAAAGAAGCTATATGATGAAATAGTTGTATATGTATTACCTTTTCTTTTTTTTTTTTTGCGAAGGGCACTCGATGAAATAGGCTGGTCCAATGTCTTTTTATCACAGCCCAGGGGCGAACGAATAAAAGGTTACGGCAATGTAGGGACGGTAATAAAGAAGCTAAAAACTACTGTTACAAAATGACACGTGACATCGATTCGGAAATTGAAATCGCCATTTCCCTTTTTTCGAGAAAACGAAAGATCGACTTTGTTTTCAAAATGGTTATCGTCCGTTTTTTCTTTTCTTTCTTTTCTGTTTTTTCTTCTTTTTTTTTTCTTTTTTTTTGTTTTTTTTTTTTTTTGAAACGATCATAGCGATCCTTGAAAAGTTTGCAAAGGTATGCATTACGAACCAATAAACGAAATCTGTCGTCATTTTGAAATTCTACGAATCAATTTGAAAGAGAACATAAAATATTTTTAAACGCGAGACCCACGACCGTATTTCGTGCGATTTTATTTTTCGAATCGTCGCGAATGGACACTCACTTGTGGATTCGTTACTTTTAAGAAAAAGAATATATATATATATATATATATATATATATATATATATATATATATATATATAAGAGAGATAAAAAAAGAAAAACAAAAAAGAAAAAGAACAAAAAGGAAGAATCAAACGTTTACCTTTCAGTATTAAAACTCACCGTAATTCTGTGCCTTTTCTGGGATCGGTCGTTGTGCTTCCTCAACCGGAAGCATAGGAAAGCGGTACCCTGGAGAACATTCGTCCAATCCCTCGCCTCCTCCATCGCGAAGAAAGGCTTGGGATTGGTTGCCGCTGCTCTTTCGTTCTTCCAACGAATCCTCTCTCGAAATGTATCCGTCAACGAGAGAAAGAGAGTATCTTAATAAGTAATTAACGAACAATTAATATTTCTATTTCATTTATATTATTTAATATATATATATATATACATATATATATATTTAATATAATATATATATATATATTAAAGAACAAAAACCCCCTCCCCCTCCCGCCTACATTAATATTACTTATATTTTCTTTTATCCACCAATCACCGTTCGACATAATCGCTAGCCTATAAAACCTTACGATCGATATTTAATATACGCATTTAAAAAAAATGGATGCCAAGATGGCGGAATACGTCACAGAACAATAACGATACTCTACGTACATATGTATATTATAAATACGTAGATTCGAAGACTCGCCTTTCCTAATTGACAATTAAATCGTTAATGGTTTCTTTGTTTTTTTGTTACAAAAGAATAAGAAAAAAAGTTAAATAAAAAAGAAAAGAAATGACGAGATATAACGATGCTATTGTTACTACGAGCCTAAGGGATAATAGAAAAAGTGAATTTATCTGTTCGTTCATGAACGTTAGGCAAATTTGACGTATGAGATAAGACAAAGGTAATCGACCTTAAAAGATAAACGACGTGATAAAGGGATCGAAAGAAATGCGAGAATGAAATTTGCGGAAATCAATGTAACGATCGACGCCAATGCTGATATTCTCTTTCTCTCTCCCTCTTTATCTTTTCTCCTCTGTCTTACTTTCACATTTCTTGTCTCACTCTTTTCATTCTTCTTCGTTTCTCGTATTTATTCGCGGACAATGAATGTATATTCCCGTTTATCGTATTCACACAGAGATAGAGGAAATAGTTAACGCTTACGTATATAACCTCTCTCCTCGCTTTTCTTATGATCATCATTATTAGAACGCGTATACTTAACCTATACGACGAATAAATTAAATCCATAAATAAGTTAATAACAAAACACAAAAAGAAAGAAAAATAAGCGAAAATTTTCATTTTAACGAATTATAGAAATATCAATCGAATATACACACACATATATATATATTATGTATGTACATATACTTAAGTATTTGTGTATACATATGTAAGTACCTGCATTCTTGACATCTTTCATAGAGTTTACCGTTCCATGTTCATCTGTAATAATAACACAGACAGAACGAAGCATAACGCGATTATATATACACATATATACTTATATGTACATATATATATATATATATATATATACACGTAGCAACACGAGGAAAGAGGCAAATCGAAATATCAAATATTCACGAAGGCGAATTGCGAAGGAAATATGGTAGCAAGACGACGACGATGACGACGACGAATGGTTGTCGTTCGACGATTTTTCGTTTGCAATAAGCTACAAAACAAAAAAAGAAAAAAAAAAGAGAAAAAGAAAGATAGAGAAAGAGAGAGAAAAGAAAAATACGAAGACGAAGAAGAAGAAGAGGTAAAAGAAAGAAACAAGAAAAACGGAAAATCAACGTTGGAGACAAAGTAGTAGACTTTCATCCTTTAATTTCCCTCTTTCCTCTCCCCTTAACCCCATCCCAGTCGACTCCCTCGTCTCGCCAGCACACCCGCCCTTCTTTCTATCCTCCTCGTTCGAAATTAGCTAGGTAGAGAGAGAAAGAAAGAGAAAGAGGGAGGGAGAGAGAGAGAGAAAGTTCTAGCTGCTTTTTTCCTTATTTCGGACGCGCGGCCGCGAGGCAATTTCGGGGCAAAATTCCAAGTCCCAACTGTTGCGCAAACCGCGAAGGCGCAAACGCAGTCTTGGGGGCGTGGCGATCGACGAAGGGCGCGGAAGCGGCCGATAACACGCTGCCGTTTTCTCTCTCTCTTTTTCTTTCTCTCTTACTCACTCACTTTACCCTCTCCAACAATTCCGTTTTTCCCCTTGTTCCAACAGAGAGAAAGAGAGAGAAAGAACGATAGAGACAAAAAGTAGAGAGAGAGAGAGAGAGAGAAAAGAGATAGAGAAAGATGACCCGCCAAAATAATATGTATCATGTTGCTGAAAAAAAATAAAAAAAAATATATATATAAAAGTGACGATTATATACAAAAAAAGTTAGGAAAGAAGTATATATCGTTTTCCATATAATAATAATAATAATAATAATAATAATAATAATAATAATAATAATAATAATAATAATAATAATAATGATAAAAAGAAAAAGAAATAAGAAAAAAATTATACACCAAATTAACCTAACCTTTTATCGGGATAATACTTTTCCTTTAATATCATCATCTTAAATCATCATCATCATCATAATCATTATCATTATTGTCATCATTGTTATCATCATAGATGAAAAAATTCAGTATTGAAATTCGTATGTTCGCGCGCAAACGAAAAATATTAAGAAAGAAAGCCTGTTTAAACTCTCCCTGTTTGGTTATCTTTTGTTTCTCTCTCTCTCTCTCTCTCTCTCGCTCTCTCTCCCCATCTTCGTATACATACGTATATATATAAACTGAACGCGTTGCTAACCTAAAAAAGAAAGAAAGAAAGAAAGAACGAAAGAAAGAAAACAAGAATGAAAAAGAGAGAAAAAAGGCATTTTTCTTTTCTTTCTGAAACAACAACGACGACGACGACGACGACAACAACAATGTGATACGAACGAGAATGACGGAGTTGTTTCTGGCTCTACTCTATGACGACACGACGATGATGACGACAACGAGAATGGATCGATTTATTTATTTTTTTAATCTCACGTTACCTTTTCACGAGCCTTTCGCCAAATACGATATCGAATTAAAACGCGAGAGATGCGTACGGCATCCATGGACACGGACGATGATATCCTTCCGCGCGCGTCACGTTGTTGCCGACGACAGCCGACGGATGACGACGATGACGACGACGACGACGACGACGACGACGACGACGACAAAGTTTACGACAAAGTTTACGACATTGACGACGATGACATTTATTACGATCATTGGTGGTCATTCATTTTCAAAAAATAAATCTAATATGTACGTAGACACTTAACGACCAAATTTATTGCTTGAACATTTCATAATAATAATTATTATAATAGTAATCATAATAATTATAATGAATTAAAAAAGAAAAGAAAAAGAATTATATATACGTAGGTATACACACGCGCGCACACACGCATATATACGTAATATATATATATATATATGTATAGAGTAGGAGCAAAAAAAGGGAGGGGGAAGAAACTGAAAAGAAAATTAAAGTCTGACCTTGGTCGTCGCGGTCCCGTGGCCGCCGTCTTGTTGAATCGGTTTTTTTTGAGTAGTAGAAGAAGAAGAAGAAGAAGAAGAAGAAGAATTTAGAAAAGAAAAAGGACAAACGAAAAAAAGGAAAAGAAACAAGCACCCACTGTTTGAGGTTAATAATCGAAGAGAACCAAGCAATCGTTCGACTTGTGTTAGAAAAGCTCCGGAACTTCTTGTGCGTTATGGTAAGCAGAGGACTAATGATGATCATTCGGATCGTTTTTTTGCTTTCTTTCTTTCTCACACACGCATACACACTTAAATCTTTCTCTCTCTCTCTCTCTCTCTCTCTGTTTGTACTAATTCGCGACAAATAATTAACAACACTCGAGGTACGTAAAAAACGATCGCTTCCTATCTCTCTTACTCCTTTTCTGTTTCACGTCTCTTTTCACACTCTCTCTCTCTCTCACACACACACACACACACACACACAACAAAGAAACACAAATTCATACGCTCACTCTCTCTTTTTTTCTTTCACGAAAGAAAAGCATTCTGTAAACGTTAGCGGTTACATTGTAGAATATCTATTGTATGTTTCGTATAATGAAAAAAGAGAGAGAGAGAGAGAAAAAGATAGAAAGAGAAAGAGAGAAGAAGAGAGAAAGAAAGAGACAGATAGATAATATACAGAGAAAATTTGTAACGCGATAGACAGAAAGAGTGTGATAAGAGACAGGAGAGGAGTGTCTGTGTAATCCGTTCCTAACCTTAAAATCGACGTTTTCAGGATGTATCCGCGTTTTCCGAGGATACGTTCGATGCCAAAGAATGGATCAACAAAACGTTCAAATCCACGGAAGCTCAAGAGAACAAGGATGTAAGTCTTCGTCACATTAATAATAACCAGTATCTTTCTTTCTTTTTTGTTTCTCTCTCTCTCTCTCTCTCTCTCTCTCTCTCTCTTTCTCTCCTTCTTTCTTTCTTTCTGATTGTCTGTCTTTCTCTCTCTTTCTCTCTGTCTCTTTTTCTCCCTTTCTCCCTCCCTCGTTTTCTAGATCGTTCTCTCTCAATTTCTCTACTCGACACGGTTTTTCAATTTATGTTCGCACGGAGTACGCTCGGATACTAAACTGATGGCTTCCATCGCATGGCGGTCAATGACACCGCCGTATGTCTTTTTAATACGATAACTTTTTTATTTTCTTTTTCTTAAGGTTAAGGAACTTTCGTATATGTAGAATAACATAGAGAGTTAAGTTTTTTTTCTGACTTTTCAAATTTATTCCGACAATACGATATACGTCTCAACGTATAATCATTTCCGTAAATTATTTATGAATGAAAAATTTATTCATTATGAGAGAGAGAGAGAGAGAGAGAGGGGGGGGGTGGAGAACGTTTCCATTTAATCTAATTTTTCAATTGTTCTCAATTTTAATTATATTATTATATTGTTAGAAAACGAGCGTACGTTCGAAAATATAATATATTTCTATGATAGAATTTGTTATATTTTGTTAAGGCATTCGTCTCTTCCTTGGTCATGAAGTTACAATTATACGTACAACAAGTTAACAGTGCATTGGAGGAAACCAGTCAATCGGTATTGTCCAGCTTACCTAGAGTTCTAAGGGACAGTCAATTATTACAACAAGAAGCTTTGGCGTTAAAGGAAAAGATGACTTCTGTTAAACAAGAGATTGCCAAGGTCTTTAATATGTTATCTTTCTTTTCGTTTATTATATCGGTAGTACTCTTTAATTCCGCGAGATTGTTCATTGTGAAATTTATTGAACAGGTAGAAGAATGTACTGCATCCTCTATAGAATCATTAGAAAGACTCGATAGAATAAAGACTCAATTGGAAACTGCTAAACGTGGCCTACACGAAGCTGATAATTGGAGCGCTTTAGCAAATGATGTAGAGGAAGTACGAATATTGATTTGGATACTTAAGTACTTTTTTATCATTCTAATTTATTGAAAATACTTTCGTATCATATAGGTATTTGAATCGGGAGACATAGAGGTCATAGCTAGCAAGTTATTTAGTATGCAAAAGTCATTAACCATGCTCATCAATGTGGTAGATTATGAAGATAAAAAGCTTCAATTAGAAGGCTTAAAAAATAGATTAGAAGCAATGGCCAGTCCTAAACTTGTTCAAGCCTTTAACACTGGAAATTTAGGTACCCACAAAAATGAACTGTGTTTCTTCATTTTTATGTTCCATCATCTCTATTTTCTTCTTTGTTTTTAATACAAATATTTGATATACAAATGTTATTTAAATTTATAGATCAGTCCAAAGTTTACGTGGATATTTTCAATAAAATGGAAAGATTACCTCAACTTCTTAAATATTATCACAATTGTTTGAAAGTATCATTAGGACAGGAATGGAGGCGAACTATTGAATTGGCACAAGATGAGAATCTAACGTATTGGTTGCATAGTTATTATGACAAACTTTTATCTACTTGGCACGAACAAGTAGATATATCTTACCTATTAGATTATTATTATTATTATTATTTATCATTATAATTGCACAATTATAATTGTTTCATGATTTTAAAGGTGAAATGGTGCCAACAAGTGTTTCCTAATACATCCAGTGAAATTCTTATTAATGTATATGCTGATCTGTTAAGAAGTTTGGATCCGAGCATATTAGAATCGATAGAATCATTATTAAAACAATATTCCAATGCTATGCAGTTATCATTATTGTTGGAACTTAAACAACTTACCAGACATTTTGCAGTAAACATTAGTGGAGCTATAGAAACGTTGTCTTCGACAAAATCAGTAAATCGAAATGTTTCTAATAATGAAACAGCGAGTAATACAAAAACATTTAATCAATATGTAATATCTTTGGCGCAAGCAATATATGCGCCATATGTTCCATACGTGATGAAGTATAAAACTTACGAAGTTGCACAATTAGAACAACAGCTCCAATCTTTGGATCTATTACACGATGATCTAAGCGATACTATCAATTCTCTATCACTTAGCATTCCAAGAGTCATCGGATATGCTCACGAAGCAAATAAACGTTGTAAATTGTTTACCGATGGCTGCGGCTATCCAGGTTTACTTAAAGCGTTAAATGTATGTTTACCACCGCTTTGCCTTTTACAATCTAATAGAAAATCCATAAAGATCATTATGTAAAATGAATTCATTTTGCAGATATATTTTGATAAGTATATTATTAAATATCAGGCAACTATACGACAATTAGAGAGGAAAAAGGTTAAACAAGAAGATTGGAATTTATTTCAAATGTGTCTTACCTTAATGCAGAGTATAGGTATTTTTCAAATAATTATTCTTCTTTACTTTTGGAAGACTTCCATGGTCAGTTCTCTTTTTTTCATTTTATTTTATAGGAGAACTCTTGGGACAAGTGCACCTGTTTGAAAAATCCTTAGTAATCGATATAATCGAATCTAATAATAAATTATTAAGTCATACGGCCGGACCTTTTAACCAATATAAAAAATTGCTTCTCGAACCTGTTGGACAAACCGAATTAGAACAACTTGTTGCTTCGTTTCAA
This sequence comes from Vespa velutina, assembly GCF_912470025.1. Taxonomy (NCBI): domain Eukaryota; kingdom Metazoa; phylum Arthropoda; class Insecta; order Hymenoptera; family Vespidae; genus Vespa; species Vespa velutina. The sequence goes on from NC_062211.1 coordinate 2,979,994, forward strand.
AAAGGTAAATATTAGAGAACATTATTTCATTGTAAAGTATATAAATATTATATTTGTAATTACTTTTTTGTAATGACATATTTTATTTACAGAAGACAAAACTATTCTTGATTCAGTTATAAAACCCATTCACAAACTTTGCTCCGATTTACATCATGCAACTTACGAAGTTATTTTTGCACCCATTTTTACCCAATTACTCTCAGTTCAAAAAGCACCTGCTTGGTCAGATGACAATAAAATGCATCTTAGTACGGATCTACCGGATTATAGCTTCGCACCTCAAGAATATATCACGCAAGTTGGCCAATATCTAATGACACTTCCTCAACATTTAGAACCATTTTTATTAAGAGATAATCCGAGTTTAACATTGGCATTAAAAGCTGCCGATCCTCAGTACGCTCAGGGATCAACCGAATCTGGTTTTACTGGCATTTTATTAGATATTATTGCCAGAGGAACTTGCCAAATGTTCCATGATCAAACATTAGCCATTGGCCGATTAAGTTCTGTTGCTTGCAAGCAACTTGCTACTGATATAGGTGATTATAATTGAATAATCATATCGTTCCAGCTGTTAAAGTTAAAGTATTAATTTCATTAATCCATATTGTAGATTACGTTGGAAACGTTTTAGAGGAGCTTGGTCTTTCGTTATCAGAGAATCTGCAACATATGTCATTGTTATTACGATTGCCGCCAGAGGAATATCAAAATGGTAGCTCTGGTTGCAATCCCCGGGTAGTAGCTGCGGTAAGACAAATGAGAAACATTACGTTGTCTGGGTGAAATAATGACTTTACTATATATAAAAAATATTAAAAAACGTTAAATTTATATAATTTGTATAAAATATCTTACCATACATAATACATTGACAAACGTATTGATAATTACTATTTTTGATGCAATCAAAATAGTATATATTACATTCCAAAGAAAAATTATTTATATCAAAATAAAGTAACAAAATATGCCATTGAAGATTATTCTTCATTAATATTTTACAAACAAATGCTTTCATATCTATTAACTATAATATTTCTATTTCTATAAAATATATGAATATAATATGTTTATAAAAATATCAATCATAGCAAACATTTTTAATAGATTAACAATAAATTATTGCATATAGGTTGCACTCTTTGTTTCCCTTTTAAAACTTACTTTGTATCAATTTGATGATTGTTTCTATTGCATCAACAATAAGTCTGAAAGGAAAAAAAGTGATTTCTAATTGTTAATATTAATATAGAAGATATAAACGTACTTCGAATAAAATACCTATTATGGACAGTAAGATCACATCGTTTTTCATATTCTAACTTGATAACGTGCGTAATGTTTCGAAGTTTTTTCATGGATTTAATTGGCAAGTTAAACATATCATTTATTATCAATAACGTAGAAAGTATATCAATCTGCAATATGCAATAAATATTTTGACGAAATGATTTGAAAATGTCATAAAAAATATCTGAAATAAATACTTACTTCATTGTAGTGTATTACAGCTTGTTTTATAGCAAAAAAGCATGCATCTTGATATTTCCTTAAGTATAACGTATTTTTTAAAATCTTCTCTGCGAGATATGGAAATTTAATTTTCAATATATCTGCAGAATTGTTTCCAGCGTTATCAATAATTTCTTTACTTATATCATTGATACCAGTATTTAATATAATAGTTAAGTACGTAGCATGCATCTTTTGATCATCGTACGTAGATACGATCGTTTCAAAATATTTTTCTATTAGCAACGTTAAAATTTTTAAATTCTAAAACAAATAATTGAGTTAAATGAGTGAAATAATATATATGCGAAAGAACGCGAAGAGTATTACTAATAAATCCATTAAAAAATTATTATCTTACATTTGTATATGCAATTATAATATCTTCGGAGTATTCATTTAAAGATATCATTACAGCACATAAGAACTTTGGTAGAATAGTATTTAGTAAATTAGAATCTTCATTATAATATTGAGTTTTATTAAAGTGCAATAGAGCAATGATCGCTTTCAAAGCGTCATGGATAAAAATGATGCCGACGGATGAAGAAATAGATTTGAAATACAGAATTATTATTTTACAACATATCTTTGTAGACAGTTGGCATTCTTTTATCATAGAATTGCATACGTTAAAAACTATCTTCAATATATTAATTGGAAATTGATGTTTCTTATGTTCTTCCATTGTAGGCATTTTAGGTATCACCTTCCTATACAAATTTAAATTACGTTATTATTTATATGAATTTAACATGAAAATTGTTATATGAACATTTATATTCATACTCTTCGATCCATGATAATATATCTTGAAGACATTCTGAAATATCGTAAACGTCAATTTTCAATAGTATATATATCATCGATAAATAATCCTTGAAAAGACCAATCAAAACTTGTTCCTTCATTATGTTACTTAATTCGTTTGAACGTGTCAATCTATTTTCCATGTGATATTGTATCACACGCAATTCTTTCCAAGCATTCACTAAATCTTCATAATATATAGTCAATAATTTTTCTTGGAAATCAATATTCAATAATTGTTTGAGTATTTCTACGGTCAATATAAGTGTCTTTTCTTGTTCTTTTATAAACAAATCATTACTATTTTCCTATATGAAAGAGAAAAAAGAAAATACTTGTACTTACTAGCTCTTTAAAGGATTATAGGATCGTAGGATAGTACTAACTTGATTATACTCTATCGTTGTATTTGTAAATTTTGTTATCAATTCTTTTAATAACGTAAAGACTATATCCATTTTCTCCCATTTCATTAACGTGTATAAAATTGTGATTATCATCTCATTGGAAATATTACGATTAGATAATTGTTCCACAATGGTTTCACATATATTGTTTGCATTGGTCATCATAGTAACGGGTAAAAATGAAAGTAAGAATAACGTAGATTCATTCAAAGATAATTTCTAAAACAATTTCGCTTTACTTATAAAGTTATTTTTTTTTATTTTTAGTTAAAAACATTATTCTTCATACCTGTATTCTATATGAACATAAAATTTGTGGCAGTATGCTTGTACAGATCCTTCGTAAGTCCCTTCCCTCTTCTTTGTCAAAATATTCTTTCGTAACATTATTTTTGTTTACATATAATATTACAGCAACTACCTCAAGCAATATATTAATTGATTCGCATGTGTTAATTTCTTGTTTAATTATATCTTTGGTAGAGTTTGCTGAAGAAACAGAAAATATTATTAATTTAGCAATTTTATATTGGCTAGAAAGTAAAATTGTCAAATTAATACTAAATACCATTATGTGATTTATCGTTATTCCTTTTAAATCTTTTACTACATTTATTGCTTGTTTCATCATCTGCTAATAAACAGCATGCTTGTCTTTCAATAGTCAGTAATATAATATTTATAAGTTTAGAAGCATTATCCCAATTAATGATATACTTTGAATGAAAAAAAAACTTTCTTGTTGCCGTAATATTCTTCATTCCTATATTTATGATTTCTTGTGTGGCATTGCCATTACTTATATCATGTGGTTGTATTCGCAAACATAGTAATTTTATTAATTGCTGTAATAATTTGGACTCATTGGTATCCTAAATAAAAATGGTAAAATTTACTAAGAGTATATATATATATATATATATATTTTTTTTCTTTTCTTTTAGCTGCTTCGAATATAAATGATCGATTTATTTATATCCGAATTGATTTACCTCTATGCATTTCAATAAAGTAGTTAATGCAACAATATCCCAAACTAAAATGCCAATCTGATTTTGAAGATATACGATAAGTTTAGTAAAACATTTGATAACATCTATGTCTGCTGCGTAATATATTTGATTGACAAAGTTATTTATAAAACTTTTTACACTTGTATGAGAGTGTTTATTAGACACCATTTGTTTGATACCATTTAGGATACTTATTTTAATTTCTGAAGAAGATTTGCTTTTCATATGACATGATAAAATATTTAACCAATTTTTAATTATATTAGCAGGTATATGCTTCCAATGAGACTCCAATATTTTATAAGTACCCTGCAATGTAGAAATATATCTATAACTATTATAAATTATTATTTTATATCAAGGAATCAATATATATGTAATAATTATGTACATTTATAGCTATTAGACACACTTGCTGATTGGAATCTTTCAAAAGGTATGAAATAGCTTTTGAATATTGTTTCATGTTATTTTCATTTTGCATCAAATGTTTCGATTCCACAGAATAAATAATAAATAGAATTTCAGCTGCGTTGCATCTGACGCATGATCCAGAAGCCTGAAATAAAATTAACCCATAGGTATAATTGTTCCAATATTATATCAAAATTATATTGTTATCGATCGTTTTAAAAAGTTTCTACCTTCAAATGTTCCCATAATAAACTTTTCCAATGATCATGCAACATTACTCTTATTGTATTGCTTTTATAATGATATAATGCATCTATGAATATAAGTAAATTTGTTCCAAGTTTGACTCGTCCTGTAGAATCTCTACGTGATCTAAGACAATGAAAAATAATGTTTCTGAAACATTTTTCGATTATCAACTTCTTAGTTTTATTGGTAGCACTTAACCATGCTTTGGCATACAAATTTGCATATCCTTTTATTATATCAGGTTCTGCAATTTCAAGTATTGCTTTTACATTATTATGAATCCCCTAGAATTTAATAATTATATTAAAATTACAAAGAATAAATGTCTCATAGGTTAATATTATATTATACCATTACGAATTCTTCTCCTAACGCAAATAATTTTAACAAAATAACTCTTCCTTCTGGTATAGACATAACGATGCTACTCCGCGATAATTCAACCAACATTTGTATATCATCGTTACGTTCTATTAAATACAGCGCAGATCTTATTTTATGTAATCGTTTAATATGTTGCTGAAAGTATGATACGTTATTTGTATAAAAACTTGCAGACGTTTTTTGCATATATGAATTTATGTATTTATGCAGATTATGAAAGTATGAATTTATACATATATGAGTTACCAATGAACTTTCAGATGTTTCGGTCAGGTGCTTTATAGCATTTATTATTACTTTTTCTTTCCATATCATATTTGATTTCCACCAATTTTCTAGAAGGTATGATATTTCATCTTTTACCTTAAAAAGAATTATTGTATATGTGTAACAGTTATTTCTATAGATCATAGGTATAACAAACCTTTGTATCTTTCATTTCTGGTAATATAACCGAGTGAAGTATTATTACAATCTCTAATAATATATTTGGTAAAAATGTTCTTTGCAGCACTGTCTCCAAAGCCATTGCGGCTATCGTCTCTATCAATTTTAATGCTTGTTGCTTTTCCTAGAAATATATTTCAAACTTAATAATAATTATATGATGTAATCTCTATAGACACAGGATATGTGTCACAAGTGGGAAGAAGATAATTCTAAATGGAGAAAAGATTTGAAAATATAATAAAATAGTATTTTTTTTACATACAAGTTGTTTTCAAGAAAATTCATTGCATGCGTATAAAATTATGACTAAAATATGATTCATCAAGCGACGTATAATATTTATCTGTAAACAATGCTCTTTGATTTTTTCTGACATCTTATTTATTTGAGCAATCAGTTTTCTTTTAATTATTAAGTTTGAAATTTACTTTTGAAGATAGCAACAAGTGCTAAAATTGATAGATAGATATATATATATATATATATATATAATGTTCATACTTTGGAATTTTTATTATTCGATTGTAATATAGATAACTTTTGTGCCTTTAACAGTACTATTTTCACATGATACCATAATTCGCATAGTTCTTCTTCAGATAATACTATTATATTTTTTGCGTCCAACTTCTATAAAAGGAAATATTAAATATTTATTCCGACTATAACAATTAATATTTAAAATAAGTATATACGGAGATTATATTACTTTACGTAAAGGAATAAAATAAATAATTGCTATAAACGGCAAATATAATAATGTAAATTGTAAATGATATGTAAACAAACCATTTTATCACATATAGTGGATATATCATAGCCTTTGGTTTTTAAAATGCGAAACAATAGTTTATCATCTACTATAACACGTTGGCAGGACATTTTTTATATAATAGAAATCATATATATCATCAAAATTAATATAGATATCTTCTCTGCTTTCAATATCTTTCTCATTTAAAATTATCAATATTTTCAAACAAAATTTCTTTTTATGGCATACACTCTATTTCCTTAATTTTTATAACAGAAATATTACATATAAAATAACATATATGTATATATTTAACATAATCTTTCACATTCAAATCAATATATAATCCATCAGGATCACCCATGCCGCTTAAATTAGCTTTTTAACGTGGACTCAATCACAATAATAGCATGTAGAACAAAACATATTTAACCTTCAAAGTTTTTATCGTAAATGTGTTACGTAAATATAGAAGAAATTAACGCCATCTATTAATAGCGTTACGTACTTAACGACGCATTGGTCGAATCGCGCCAAGATAGACTCAGGAACGTATTAATAAGGGGATCCAGCTGGTACCAAGAATAAATAGAAAATTTCTATTAGATATTAAAGAAGGTTAATTTAAATTATTAAAATTATACAATATTATTTCTTTACGTGATCTTTATTCGCTACAAATATGTTAAAACCGAAAAATCATCGCTAATAGATATCGTTCACCATGGTTGCCGCCGCGTTGTATTCAGGCTCTCCATTGAATTAATTATGATTAGCTAATAATATAAAACAACCGATCGTAAAGCTCGCAGCACCATAGTAACTTGCTAATGCACGATTCATACGTTCAAATTTTCGTATATTAGAAAGTATAAATCATACTAATCTTTGAACGTCGACACGTTGAAAATTTTTTTACACATTCATACCATTTACACGCAAACGCGACACGTGCGTACAGAATTCTCTCTCTCTCTCTCTCTCTCTCTCTCTCTTTCTCTCTTGCGTAAATAAAGCGCCGACGAACTAGCGTCAGTTTTTCTTTTATCACACGTATTTTATAAAGATAGGAATAGCTACAGAGAATATATAACACGATATATTCATATTATATATATGTATATATATATAATATATATCTTATATATATCATATATATACACACACACATATATATATATATATATAAATTATGATTCATTAGTACTCTTTGACGAATTTTAATTAGAAAGTAATAAAAGGGACATAATGGACAGAAGAAATGCAGAAAATGCTAACGTTCCAATATGGCGTCCAATATTAGAAATACTACGAAAATAAAAAAAGAAAAAAAAAGAAGAAAAAGAAAAGAGATAAAAGACACGAATTTATGAATGATAGTAAGACTTTAATATACTTATTAACATTTCCTGTCATTTTCCATAAAACTTTGTATCACAAATACGTGTTTTAAAGATGGAGCCAAAAATGAACCAATCACATTTACTGCATTTGTTATTTCCATTATACAATAACTACATTGCATCAATTAATCACCAATTTGACTGTATATAAATGTGCTCGATAAAAACAACAATATAATTACATATATATATATATATATATATATATATATATATATATATAAATATGTATATATAATTATATAATATACATATTTTTGTTTTATTTTGACGATTACAAATAATATTCTAAAATAATATTTTAATATTATATATACATATATATATATGTGTGTGTATCCGTGTATGTACATATATATATATGTATATATAGTTAGAATAATAAATCCGATTGTTTAACGTTTGGATATTTAAATTTCGTGGCAAAAGAAAAGTAAAATGCTATTCTCGTATAGGTTAAGTGACACAACTTTATCATCATGTATACAACAAATAAACGTAGTAAAATAATTCATAAATAAACTACATTTATGAATTTGTTAACGTTAATTAATCCTCTATAAGCCAATTTATTTTTAGATTTAGATCAAAATTATATGTATAATGTGATAATTACATAATATCATTTTTAGCAAAGTGCTAATACAAGTACTAATTATTAGTTTATAAATACTAGTATAGTACTGATATAGTAGAAAAATTATAATATAATCTTTTTACAAAATATTAGTATAGTAGTTATACTGCTATAAGTAAATTGCGAAGAACTATCTTCTAGTACTATACTTTTATTTATAAAACAAAAGCAAACTTAATTTTTAAAGTAAATTACAGAATTCTATGCTCTATATTATAATTTGCAATTATATATATATATATATATATATATTAGTATAAAATATTAATACACTGTAAAAATTATATTATAATTTTTTACTATACTGGTATAATAGTATAGTATAAATATATTAAGTATAAGTATTAATATTTTTTTTTTTTATAATTTTCCTTTTACTAATATTACCAACAGTATATATACTTATTATATATTATTACTTTTATTAGTATACTAGTTAGTATTACTTATACTAGTGTCAGTAGAAATATACTGGTATAAATAATACATGAATTAGTATAATTAGTAATCTAATAGTGTAAGTATATTACTTTAAGTAGTACTAGTAATATACTCATATAATTATACTATACTATACTAAGCACCATAACTTAATATTTAATAAAATCATGAAAAATTTTAAATATCAAGTAACAACAAAGTTTGTGATAAATATAATGAACAAAAGCTTCAAAAACACAGAAAAATAATTGTGTGTAACATGGAATTTACTACATGGCTTCATAGAGGATTAATTTGTATATCCTTTTCTCTTTTTCAATTTATTTGTTTCTTAAATTTTTTTTTTTTTATTATCTTTTTCTCTTTCTTTCTTACTTTTTCCTCTATCGTTCGAAGTAGTTGTTGTAGCACTTGTGCGTATTTTGTCGACGTTGTTTAGCGAGTTACAAACACGATGCTTAATATGAATAATGTCTCATTATTAAAATAATTAATTATCGAAGTAATCAAAGTGGCACGATTTCAGTATGTGTTTCTCTCTCTCTCTCTCTCTCTCTCTCTCTTTTTCTTCCTTTCATTTCTGAATATCAATTGTTTCATTTTGACTAGAATTATTTAACTAACATCGGCTATGTATGAGATTACATCGTCAGTCTGTCTATGTTGGTGATATTTTAAAATCATATTTAATTCGTCCTTTATTTTCTTTTACAATCTTTCGATCATGATATTAACCAAAGTTAAATAGTCTTAAAGTTGTAGTAGTAATATATATATATATATATATTTCGTAAAACGGAGCAAGTACTGTAGCTTAGAGAGCTGCTAATTACTATCAGAGAAGAGGCATGCAAGGAACACGACGAACGTTTTATTTTTTCTCTTATTTTCATTCTTTTTCTATTTTCTTTTTTTTTTTTTTTTAATCATCTTTTTTCATTTTTTTGTCTCCTTTTGAGTTTTATGTGTTTTTTTTCCTGTTTTCTTTTCTTCTCTCTCTCTCTCTTTCTTTCTCTTGTTTTGTTAATTATAAAAAGAGAAATATACGTTCGTCGAAAGCAGTTCATTAAAATTATTATCATTGCATATTGAATTGTAAGCAAAGTCAAAATGCTTTATGTGCCTACAATTCGCATAGAATGAAACTTGCTTAAAATATACCAAAAGTTATTATTATTATTATTATTATTATTATTATTTTGGATGACCGTGAGCAACGATGTCATCATGATCCGTCATCATTAAGCCATTCCTTTGCTACTAATATTTTTCTTTTCTCTCTCTCTCTTTCTCATATTTATTTCCTTTTGTTTCATTCATTATTTAAGCAAGAAAGTAGTCATGCTTACCCAATAACATTTTTTCAAATCACATGAGTAACGATCCAATGCTTAAAAAAAAGAAAAAAAAAGAAAAAAAAAAAGAAAGAAATCGCATTCAAAGTAGCACTAATATACTAAAGACACCATTGATATAAGTTACACAAGGTGCCTAACTCGCTTTATCAATATTTTGCTGCTGACCATTGCATTTGTCGTATGAATGTACGTCATGCAATATGTGAATATTCGAATATCCGATATAACACGATTAAATGTGAATTATAATTTTTTGTAAGAGATTTTCTTTTTCTTTTTCGTTTTTTTTTCTTTTTTCTTTTTTTATGTTTTATTCCTTTATGCGGTCAGCAGCCGGTAAATTTCATGCTACTTTCTTCTTGTTGCTCTTCTTGCTTCGGGGTAGAGTAGCAAAACTTGTTATCTGCAAAACAAGAAGATATAATTTAGCCGTGCAATTGTTAATAACAATGTATTATTAAACTAAAAAAATTTTAAAAAGAAATATATATATATATATATGTAAAAGAATATATACACTATTAATAATTATATTACTAATTATGTATGAATAATGTAATAGTCATATGACTGTCATTCTGTTATTTGTTTTAATTTTTTTTTTGAAATGGATGAAATGCACGCAATTTTTTTTTTTTTTGGAAGATAAAAAGATTAGCATGCAATATGAATATAGACACATTAATGTGCTTTATGTGTTAAACTTATATAACACACACACACATTAGTTATATGTTATATCGAATTTCTTCAAAAGATCATTTTCATACAATTACAGTGGACCAACCCGTTTTTCTTGCCATGTTCCGATGTATTCTAAAGTTGTGTCAAACAAAAATAGGATAGGAAATAAGGATCGATTGTTTTTTTGTTCTTTTCTTTTTTTTTTTTTTTCTATTCCATTTTCAAGCAATATTCTCATCAGAGTAAACTTTTCTCGAGGCACCAGGCGATCGTGACATTTGTGGTATTGATATACGTTTCACTGAAGTCACTTTTCTGTCAGAATCTTCTCTTTTATCGGATAAAATATTCTGATCACATTTATCAAAAGTCAAATCTTTTTTGAAATTATTTTCATCGACTTTGTCGTTATTAACGTTGTTTGAAATTTCATTAGGATCTATATCATGTTGTTCATTATTAATCTTATTTGGAAAAATATCCTGAGATCCTATACTGACAGATCTTGATCTGGAGCTATAATATTCAGAAACAGACGGACTAGATTCATCGTCTTTGTTCGATCCGCTTGAAGTTTTGTGAAAGGCACCTTGAAAAATATTTTTTGGAATAGTTAATAATTTTGCGATACCATTCTTCTTACTTCGTTTCTTCCGTTTACTTTTGGTTTGAGCTGTGTGAGCTATGAAAACGTCTTTGGCACTGTCAATATTTGAAAAAGTTTTTACCATGCCAGTTTTGATTACTAGGGTTGCTTTTAATGCATTTTCCGATTGATTGTCTTCAGATAGGACGACTTCATCGTCCGTTAAAATCGGTGTCTTTGGTGCTGGCTTTTTGTTATATTTACCAGCACGATCATTATCGTCAGAGTTACTTGGAGTTAAATTCGTTGTGGGCAAAACATTTAAAGAATCAACATTTCTAAAATTTTCTAAAGATTGTGCCTCGCCCATGGCAAACTTACCAATCCGATTTAATTTTTCCTCGGATGATACTATCTTCGTGACGGCCTTGTGCGCATTATTTAAAAGTTCTTTCAATTCGTCCAGCTTCTCTCGACAAATCTCATCCTTGATTTTATCAATATCCACATCGATGACGGTTGTTTGTGAAGAATTTTTACGAACATCGGTCTTTTCACAATTCTTCTTATTTTCCATATCTTTTTGTTGAAGATCTGATTCTGTGCTTGATAGTTTTGTTAAAATTTCAGTTGACCTTTGACAGTCCTTCGAGTTATTATCTATTTCTAAAAGTTCAGTCTGAAGTTTATCAGGTACTTCATCTGTCTCGGATGTTACATTTGGTACAAACCAAACCTCAGATTCTTCGGATGACGATTTAGATTCTCTTTTTCTAATATCATCGTCTAACAATCGTTCATTGTTATCGAGCTTACTAATCTTCTGACGATCATCATTCGGAGTCAGGAATAACAAAAGTTGATGAACTTGGTCAGGAGTGAGGAAGGTTAATGGCGATGGAAGAAGGTCGTCGTACTCGGATTCCTCTCCAGTGTCCTTCAAATATCATAAGCGTTGAAAACAATTAAATGTTTCGAATTCTATCAATTGCTTTTCATACAATTGTATGGAGGGAAAAAAAGAAATTAAAAATTAAAAATAAAAATAAAGAAATAACACATGAAGTCATATTTAGATATACAGTAAAAATCGGAACGACAAATAACGAGAAAAAAAGTTGATGACATATTTCCAATATTTTCCTAATACAGATTTAACATTTTTTCGAGGATTAATCTTGGAGTACCAACCTCAGGTGTTTTTTTTGTTGTCGAGCGAGGCTTCACGCGTGTCCTGGCTCCAACACTCGATGTTCTAACTAATGCGTCACCTTGGGATGCTGCTCGATGAGATTGCAATGCTTCGCCGCTACTGTATCCGCTGGATATATCGTCGGAGGATCTGATATTACTGTAATATTGTGAATAATAATAATAAAAAAAAAAAAAAAAAAAAAAAAAAAAAAAAAAAAAAAAAAAATTGAAGAAAAGAAAACACTAACAAAACTCATCATCGATAAAAATCATGATTCATAGTTATTGTCGATTAAAGATCCTTTCTAAAAGTATATTTTAGTATTATTATATTCTTCGTGGATCAAGTATTAGGGCGAATGTCTTTGCGAAAAAAATTTCTTATAAAAAAAAAAAAATAAACTTCGACGATTAAAAATATTATATATTTACGTACGTTAAACTAGTTATTGGTTCTCTAGGCCTTGGCTGGATCATATCGACGTCTACTTCAGAAAAGTACATTTCTACTCTATTGGTGCTGGATTGTGTCCTTCGTGGACTGTATCCTCTTCTCCCTACGTGCTCTCTTCGACGAGGTTCCACTAAGAGTTTATTGATTACATTAAATATATAATAAAAATTATAGGTATTTGAGAAGAAACCACTTTTCAAAAAGACACGAGTAAAAAAAAAAAAAAAAAAAAATATTTACATGCGCTGTGTAGTTGACTCAGAATCGTGCAAATATTTTTTTATTAAACTTTCTTATGACCAATCGTGATATATTTGTTTAGACATTATGAATGGTAATACATACAAAAATTACCACACTGGGAGTAAACATGTTTTCAAAACCTAATATATATATAGAATACGTGATTATTTAAATAGTACTTCACAATTATTAGTTTTGTTCTTATTGTTCAATGCAAAATGAAATAGAATAACAAATAAATAAATAAAAAAAAAATATATATATATATACATATATGTAGTAAATGTGAATTTAAAGAGATCAGGTCAGGTCAAAAGAGTGACTAAAATGGTTGTCAACGTGTATTAAAAAATATTTATATAGAATATAAGAACCACCTTCCATGTCAGTCTCGTCTCGCGATTCAGGCAAGCTTCTATTTTCGACATCCTTTCCACCAGTCAGATCGCTTAAACTATAGCTTTTCCTCAATTGTTGAACCAATCCACCGCCCCCCTGAAAAAACATAATCTCTGTTTTAGAAAAAATCATCACGAATTTAACGTCTATCGACTTTTTTTTCTCTCTTGAATTTTTGCAAATTGTAATGATTAAGGAGAAAAAAAAGAGAAAAAAAGAAAGTGAGAGAAAGAGATAAAGAAAAAGAAATTGAGAGAGAGAGATAGAGAGAGAGGAAAGAAAAAAGGCAAAAAAAAAATAATAAAATCTTACCAACCAAGAAAGGATGTTAATGTGTTATCTGGACCGTCACCAGTGCGAAGGTAGTAAGTGTCCAATGTTTATTTTTTATTTTTTTTTTCTGTCTGAGGGGTGAGTGGCGTTAAAAAAATTCTTCTCTTGTTTGTATTTCTCTTTCTTTTTTTTTTTTTTTCTTCAGCGCTCGCTGAAAAGCTCGGATGCGTCCACGTGACGATAACTTTCAAGCGATTACATATTATAATAATATCTTGATGTTAAACGCTTACGATATTTGAACAGTTACAATATGAAACAATTTTTTTTTTCTTTAATTATATATTTATTATTATTATTATTATTATTATTATTATTATTATTATTATTATTATTATTAGTATTATTATTATTATTATTAATCTTATTAATCGTCAGCCAGCCTTTAATGCATATTAATGCCTTAGCGAATAATTGCAAAACATTCAATTGTTTCAAAAGTCCATTTTATTAATTTAAAATTATAAGATAAAGAAGAAGGATAGAGAGAGAGAGAGAGAGAGAGAGAGAGAGAGAGAGAGAGAGAGAGAGAGAGAGAGAGAGAGAGAGAGAGAGAGAGAGAGAGAGAGAGAGAGAGAGAGAGAGAGAGAGAGAAATAGCACGGGTGTATGTGTATGTGCGAGAGAGAAAGAGAAAGAGAGTATGACAAAGGAATGGAAGAGCGAGTAAAAGAACGTTATTAGCAAAATGTTTTTTATTTGGGAGAAAAAAAGAAGAGGAAAGAAGAATCCTTATAATATTTTTATAGAGAATCTTTGGAAACGCATATCAAAAAAGTCTTACACACTATAAATATTATGATTCTTTAAACATACGTATACACGAAGAATAAAAAAAAGAATATAAATAAAAAGAGAAAACAAATAAAATAATGATGTAATAGAATAGTAATAATATTGTTACAACCAAAAGAAAATTTACGAATAAATTATCAATTCAATCGATAATTCCATTAAAAAGAAGAAAAAAAAATGATATAAAAAAAAAAAAAAAAAATTAAAAAAAATAAGAAGGAAGAATGATATTATTCACAGCTTATATAATTCGTTCTAATTTCTATATATATATATATATATATATATTATTCGTTATATTTTGAACGGAAGAAAAAATCGTAAAATCTCTTTGTGCACATTGTAAAAATCAGATTAATCAAATTCTCTGACTCAAAAATCTTTGTTTATATTCATGTCTATGAATAATAAATTGGTAACTCTCGTAATTACTTAATTGCAAGTTAGATAACAGATTAGATAAATAAGATTAGTGTTAAAGAGCGTAACGTAACAATGAAATGATCACGCTCTTTATTCAACTAATCTTTTATATATATATATATATATAAAATATATATATATATATGTATGTATGTTTGTGTACATGTATATCTCTTCTTATTTTTTCTTACAACGATATATCACTTGGGCGTATTTTTATTTTAATCACATCAAATGCATCCACACGCATACACACAACGGCACACACGTATTCGCAGTCTTCAACTCTGTTTTCTTTTTTTATTTTTTTATTTTTTTTTTCCCCTAAAGCTCTCTGGATAACGATACAGTTTTTTTTGTGCTTTCTCTTGCTTTTTTTTTTCTTTTTTATTTTTTTTTTTATTTTTTTATTTATTATTATTTTTTTTTTTTTTTTAAGGATTTTCGCACACGCAAAAACATGGTAGATATAAAAATTATGTGTAATAGGAAAAGAAAGGCAATAATAATTAAGAAAGAATAAGATTGACATATACATAGCGCATAAGTTCCACACAATATATAAGATTCCCATATGGAAGAAAGAAAAAAAGAAAAAAGAAAAAAAAAAAAAACAATTATGTAAAAATCCAATAATAAAACTCAACTTATAGATTGAATTATATAGTAGGAATAATAATAATACTAATAGTAATACATAAGAAAAAAAAAGAAAGAAAAAAAAAAGCAATACATGACGTCACGCGACAGACATTTTAATTTCGTCGATTGTCTTCGTTCTTGAGTATTAATTAATTTTTTAATAACGATTCAATTATATGCTGAACAATAAAACATGCGGAATTTAAAATCATACAGACAGACGTTATAAAAATCATTATAATGTTGTTTTCTTTATTTTGGTTTTATTAATTTTTTTAATCTATCCGATCGACTTCCGGTCTTATTGTGCTTTTCTTTGATTTCGCATTTTCTAATATCTTATGATTAATTGTTAAGATGCCTCGCTGATTATTCATCATCATTCTTTAATAATACCTTACCAGACAAATTTTTATCAGAAATTATAAATTAATTATAATTTTGAAATCAATCAGATAGATGTATTATAAAAATTATTTAAACGTTGGATGACATTGATCCTTATCAAATTTTTTTTTTTTATTGTCTTTCGTTGACATCGCATTTTATAAATATCATGTAATTAATAATTAAGATGCGTCCTTGATTATACGCTATCGTTCGTTAATATACATATGTGAGAGAAATTTTAATCGTAAACTAATTATAATTTGAAATCAATCAGGTTAATGTTATATATATATATAAAAACATATGTAACTTTGGCTTTTGACCTGATCGACTTCCGTTTTTATTGTCTATCATTAACATTACATTCATTCTGTAATATTATCGAAACATTCGTGCGTTGTTGAAAAATTCGTTCTCTCAAGTCGAGTTAACAATGAAACTTTTAAAATCAATCAGGGTAGATTTTATAAAAAAAAAAAAAAAAAAAAAAAAAAAGGTAAATGCCGAGTATCAATCTCAGTTTCTATCTGATCGATTTACAATTTTATGGATTGCCATTGCATTCTATAATATCCAAATTGTGATAATTAATTTATGAGTGAAACTGTTATCTCTATAAATCTTCAAAATCGAAATTTCAAATCAATCAGATAGTTATTTATAAAAATTGTTCTAACCCCGATACCTTATTTATTTATTTATTTATTTCTAAATCATCATTCCAAACAAACTCTATTCCATAAGTGTACTCATCGAAGAGATTTTTTCAAAAACTTTTCAATTTGCGGCGAACGATCAAGTTCTTATAAGTGAAATTAAGAGAGAAAAAGAAAAGAAGAAGAAGAAGAAAAAAAATAAAATAAAAGAAAAGAAACTAAAAACAAATCAAAGTTTACTAACAAGAGTTTATCAAATCGTTGTCATCGCTAAATTCAGGTTCATAAATCGTTTTCGTAGTAATCTTACATGATCTTGATTTTTGTCGTCGTGTTATTTCGACATGTTCCTTTCCGGTTTTCTTCATTCTGATTGGCCTTCCTTCGGGTTCCTTGAAAGTTTCCTCAACGATTAAATTTTTCTGAACCTCTTCGTATACTTCCTCCTCCTGTTCGAGTTCCTCCTCTCCACTGCTCGAAGAGTTTTCAAATTCCTCGTTGAGAATCTTCGGTACTGTTAAACGATTGATCTTAGGAAGTTGTATTTTCTTTGTAGTCGATACTACTTTATCATCTTTCGTCAGGCTCATGGGGTCCTTTTTATTCCGTGCTCGGACCGTCATCGATGGTGCTTTGTTGGGGTTGGCTGAGCTAAAAATCGCCGGGTCTGATTGTCTCGGTTCGATCTCATTCAATGAACTTGGTATTATGCTCGGAAGGTTCTGTCCTTGTAGTCAACGTTTTTATAATTTTTATTTTGTATCATGTTGGATTTTTTTTTTTTTAATATATATATATATATTAAAATATATATATATTAATATATATATTTTTTGTATGCGAGATATGTAGTTTATTTTTAAATTATTATTATTATTATTATTATTATTATTATTATTATTGTTTTTAGGAAGCAGCATTTTTGTTAAACAGCACCGATGCTCGACGATAGTTAAAGGCGATTTGTAATGTATATAATAAATCGTATAGTAGGATATGATGATTATTGTAGTTGTTGTTGTTGTCGTTGTTGTTTGTTGGTTGGTTTGTTGGTGACGTTTTTAATTCGATTTTTTTTTTTTTATTTTTTTTTATTTTTTTTTATTTTTTTTTTTTTTTTTTTTTTTTTTTTTTTTTTAAGTTAAATGGTGACGGCGATGGTGGGAATAAGGCGTTGCAGCGTGCGAAGGGAAGCAGGCGAGTAAAACGAAAACAGAAAATCAAGAACAAACACAATGTGATTAGCGATGATAAGGATTTTGGCGAGGAGATTCGTTCGTCCGTTTTTAGGAAACGTCTTCACGCTTAATCATTGTCGATATTTTAATATAAGATGAACCATTTTCATCATTTGATTTCATTTTAAATAAAATTTATCATAAGTTCCCATTTTGAGTGCTCGATTATAAAAGAATTTTTTATCGAATTAATCAAAATAAGAAAAAAAAAAAAAAAAAAAAAAAAAAAAAAAAAAAAAAAAAAAATATTCCATAGCAAGTGAAAAAAGAAAGTGTAAATCATCATTGAATTTTGTTTCGAATAAAATTCATCGAACAAAAATTTCAATTTTTGATAAAAAGATGTATCACAAGAAACTGTGGGAAAATATATGAATGATTAATACCACAAGGTCAATAGTGTGATACATTAATTTTCTTTTGAGAAATTTATCAAAAATTTCAATCTTTCGAGTTAAAAAAAAAAAAAAAAAAAAAAAAAAAAAAAAAAAAAAAAAAAAAAAAAAAAAATCACAAGAGGAAGACAAATGAGATCAATATCACAAGGTAAATCGTGTGATTCTAATTTTATTTCTAATAATTTATCAATAATTGAAATTTTTCTACCAAAGACGTAAATAATTATAGTTAATTCACCCCGTGAACGAACGCAACAATATATAAACAACGTACAAACAATGTAAATGAATCATTGATAAATGATAAGCTAATTTTGGAGATCGGCACAGAAGCTCCTCTCCTCGCATGTCTAACGTCTAAGAAAAAGAAGAAAGGAAAAAAAAAAAAAAAAAAAAAAATCCAATATTATTACAACAATCCCTTCCTTTTGGCTTACCTTGATAGCGGTTTGCATGAGCACAGTAGTTGCATAGTTTACACCTCTGGTGCCAAGATGGAGGACAGCTTTGTATCCCTGTTCTGTAGCACGTGCAAGGGCCTCATCGATTTCAGCTTCTCGACGGGTCAATGCAGGATGAACGAAACGTCGATACAGTATACTCGAGCCCTTAGTTGCAGGGCTCAATAGCCAAAGCACCAAAATAATCTTGATCTCATAATAAAACGGGAACCTATATGATAAATCAATTGATTAACATTTCCATTTACATTGTCAAAGGATATAATCTCGTATCTAAACATTATTAAATTAAATTAAAAATATTATTTCTTTTCTTTCTTTTCTTTTCTTTTTTTTTTTTTTTACATCACGATTTATTTTTCAATTTTCCTTTCCTCCCACCTTACCTCCCTACCCACCCACTCACCACAAGTCTTTTCACTTTTCAATTAACCACATACACGAAGTTAACTTGTTGAACTATCATGAACAGAAAAAAAAGAAAAAAGAAAAAAAAAAAGAGAAAGAAAGGAAAAGGAACAAATGTTTATTAACACAAAAGTGGTAAAAAGGAAAATAATCTTGGGTTATTATATTTTTATAAGAAGCGGCGGAAAAAAACTAAACGGAGAGAAAGTCACACGAGTGGAAAAAAAGGAGAGGGAGGGGAGAAAGAGAGCAAAGTGCAAAACGTTTATAAAACCAGACGCCAGAATAGACGCGGGTTTTAGCTTCCTTTTTGCTTGTAATTCGAGCATGAAGAGAGATCTGGCATGAGAAGGAGAGAAAGACTAAGGGGGAGAGAGAGAGAGAGAGAGAGAGAGAGAGAGAGAGAGAGAGAGAGAGAGAACACAAATAGAAAAACAAAGAAAGTAAAAGAGTAAAAGGAATAGATAGAGAAAGAGAGATAGAGAGAGGAGGGCTGAATCCTCAGAAGTGCATGTAAGCCAATATCTATCTCGTCCGAAATTAGACTTTCGAAATTCCCTGGTGTATACCAAGTGTATGGACCACGCGGTCTGTCTCGGTTTATTGGCCTCGTTGACGCGATCCTGTGGCGCCTTCAGAAATTCGACGATATCGAATTCGTTCTATACAAAATAATTCTCCCAGACGGGCTCTATTATTTTCCTCATGGTCTTCTTCCCAATCCCGCCATCCCTCCTTCCTTTCCACCCTTACATTTACTCCGTAATTCATCGAAAAATTTTTCTCTTTAGAAATATGATAGCTATTTGATGCGTGTGTGTGTGTCTTACCAAAAGCTGAAGAAAACGTCCGTGAATGTCTCAGCGCAAGTAAAAAGAGCGAATACGATCCAGTACATCATCCATTTGACCTAAAAAAAAAAAGCCGAACATCAAGACAATTTTCAACAAAAAAAGAAAAAAAAAAAAAAAGAAAAAAAAATAGAAATTTTTGAACGATCTGATCTGATCAAGACGATGATTAAATGATAGTTTAGAATAATACTTACATATTCCTTAACATTTTGCGTTCTTACTGCTTTGTAGGAGGCATAGGCCGGATATAAAGTTCCAAAGACTAATCTGAAAATTGGATACAAAAGTATGTAAGTTAAGGATTTCGGTAAAACAATGGCAAGGAAAACTGCCAATATCCCCAAGTTGCTCAAAGTCATTTGAACAGGAAGCCTATCAACGAAACGCTGTGCCCAGTTCATCAAATGTATTATCTTTCTACGAAGTGCTATGATTTGAAGATCTTCATCGATATTATTATCGATCCTTTTCGTTCTCGTTATCAACAAGTGTTTGTTTTCGATCTCCATATTTTTATTATTATTATTATTTCTTTTTTAAATCATGGCATATATCTTTATTTTTTTATATCTTTCTTTCTTTGTCTCTCTCTCTCTCTCTCTCTCTCTTTCTCTGTCTCTCGTATGATGAAAAAATTGTCGTTCTCCACGATAGAAACTTCCAAATCGTCGGTCGATCAGCCGATTCGATGAACTGTAATAGAAAGAAGAAGAAAAAAACAAAATAAATTACTAATCAAATGAAACAACAAGAAATTAATTATCATAAATTAAAGATATAAGATTCTTACGAAGTAAAGAAGACGTTTACGAAGTTTAAAAAGAGCTTGTTCGTTTTATCGTCGAAATATAAGCATAGAATAGACAACACGTATATATATATATATATATATCAACAATTCTTCAAGAATTGTATATAACACGAGATGATGATTGCATAGTGTAATCGATGATTAAAAGAAGAGGAAGAAAAAATTTCTCTCTCCCTCTCTTTTTTTAATTTTTTATTCCTCTATAGTACACACTAGTAACTTTCATGATAACGTCACTTTTTTCTTTCCTCTTTTTGTTTTTTGTTTTTTTGTTCTTTTTTTCTTCATGAAATATATATAATTCCCATAGATATGCCGATAAATTAAAATATTATATGATAATCGTTAGATCGATCATCGTTCGATCGGATGTTAAGTATTGTGCCAGCAAGAGAGCAAGCACACTGGACTATGTTAACGCGGATGCTTCCAGTCAAAGACTAAACGCGTAACCCGTGATCTGGCAGGCCATGCTACGTACAACACTACTAACACACGACACACTGGCCAAATGAAGATCGGCAGGAGATGAAGGAGGAGCAGGAGGAGATGGTGAAGGAGGTGAAGGAGAAGAGGAGAGGCTCGCGCGAATGCCCCGCGTAGAACTCTATTTTCGCGCTTTAAACGCGTTGTCACGCTTACCATGAACAAATAGAAGAACGACAAGAGAACGAAACTCTCATCGGAGAGAGAATTGGTCAGCTGATCTAAAATGACTCTGGAGGAAGTAACCAATTTAACGACTGTTAATTCAAACAATTTCTTATTGTTCGTCTTTTCACTCAACGCTTGTTAAATAATAATAGCAACAATAATAATAATAATAATAATAATAATAATGTGTATATTGGTAAGAGATGTGGAAGTTATAAATAAGAGTTTTAATTATGTAGGGTGACTGATTTATATCTATGCCTGAAATATATTTCTTGTTCGTAAAAATGTATTAATTCCTTTGAAGCACAATGATAATAACGAAATTGTTTTTAATGCCTGAAAATCTTATTGTTCGTCTTTTTACTGAAGACTTGTTATAAAAATAGTAAATTATAAGAATAATAATGATGATGATGTATACACATATATCAGTAAAAAGTGTGATCGATTTATATACTTCAATTTAAAATATATCTCTCGTTTGTAAAAAGATTGATGAACTCCTTTCAAGTATAAAGATAATGGAAAATAATTATTTCCAATGTTTAAAATGTCGTTTTTTTTCCTTCATCCTTTTATCTTTTAATCAAATCAAAAATACTAACTCTAAATGATCGACGTTTGTAATGATTTAATTTAAGGACAAATATAATATAAAATCGTTTCTAATCCCTATCTTTTTCTTTCTTTCATTTATTTATTTATTATTTTTTCTTTTTTTTTTTTCGGGGGAGAACAAAATCAACAGCACATACTTGAAATGATTAAAATTATCGAATGTAATTGAAATGACTCACCCTGTATGTTTCAAATAATTTAATGATTATTCTTGATGAATTTTGATAATTTGAAAAATTATATCAAAAATAATAACAATAGAAATAATGACAAAATAATGGAAAGATTATAATTTGACGTGTATTCTGAACTGTCGTTGACGATTATATACTGCTATCGAATAAACGATGGACTACTACGACGACCTATAAAACTACGAACGATTACGCAGGTAATTCGATGATCGTTACCAATGTCGGGTGCAATTACATAATCGACCGTCCTCAATGCTGCTCTCTTTCTCTCTCTCTTTCTTTTTCTATCTCTAGCTCTCTTTATTCGAACGATGATTTGCACACGAACATGATACCAAGTTATTCGATACGCTTCTTCTTTTTTCTTTCTTTTTTTTTTTTTTTTTTTTTTTGTATGTATATATATATATATATAATTTTTATATTTACATAAAAAGTGCAAAATGTTAAACCGATCGAACGACGCATTTGTATATTCGTGAAATATAATTCGTAATTGAAAATGATTTACGTAAGCTCGACACGTTAGCTCGAATCGTTGTTAATTTTCTTATATAACACAAAAAAGAAAAAGTTATAGATATTATTTATATTAATATAATTGTACTATAATGTACTGTGTATGTGTGTGTGTGTGTTTGTAATGTTATAGGTAAAAGGTAAATGTTATCAGACGTTGGCATAATATGCAAATAATTTTTATGCACTTTGGTAAATTGATGCACTGAAAAAATGCAACTGTATTTTTTTTTTCTGTTTAAATGGAAACCTATATTATCGATTGCATCAGTTTGATGCATAGATGATCATGGAATAATGATATTAGCTTTCGTTAGAAACTTTCAGTAAGTATTAAATAAACACGAACATTCGACGTAAGTACATAACATTTTCTCCATTTAAACTACTTCTTTTAGAAAAGACATACACGTACACGGAAAAGACCAACAAAGTCGTACAATGAAATAGTATATGTGTGTGTGTATTATGTAGCCAAGGTCAAGATCATTGCAGTTCATTTCTACATAGTTAGAATTCCAACGAGGCTGATTAATAGTTAACTCACGCATCGGATGTTTTTCAAATGTAATTGCTAATTTCTTTTCATTTTTTTTTTTTACTTCGAGATTAAAAAAAAAAAAAAAAATAAAGAAAAAAAGAAGAAGAAAAGAAAATTTAATTGTACTTTAATTATATTAGATTCGAATTCATAAACAAATCAGATTTCTTTAGATATTAATTAATCACATAAATGTCAAGTAATTTTTTTTTCTTCTTTTTTTTTTTTTAATTTCATTTTTTCAATGACTGGATGTATTATAATATAATTATACTATAGTATATAATTATATTAATAATATTAGTAATAATATTACTTATACCGATGTTATACTGATAATATATATTTTTTTCTTTATCATATAAATAATAAATAATAATTATTATTTATCGATATAAGATATAATTTGAGAACATATAAATCCGATGACAATCGAATGACTTTGGCTTAAAACGGTGTATCAATTAATAATGAAAGACCTCTTTAAATTCTACGCAGAGACGCCTTTCATACTTTAATTGGAGTAACTAGCAATATGTGGAGTGTTTTGTACGAAACAATGATGGCATTATGACAGGAATAGAATGTGTTCGTTGTTGTTCTTTTTTTTTTTTGCTTCCTTTCTTTTTGTATTGTTTTTTCCATACGATAAACGTCATTTCTTTATTATACCAAATACGTAGGAGTCCATTGTTCCTCTTCCTCTTACTATTTTGAAACGATCCTTCTTTTTTATCTTCCTCTTTTTTCCTTTTTTTCTCTTTTTTCTTGTGCGAAGACTCCTCAACGAGTTACCAGTTACCAAGACGCCGTTATCTCTAAGTGGATTTATATCTTTGGATGATCTACATCCGTCAGGGGGTCGTTTATATTTTAAGAACAATCTTTCTCACGTGTGCGGATCCTTAGCGGTCGACCCACATTCCTTTTTTCCTTATTTCGAACACGGTCTTTCGTTTTAACATTTCTCCTTTTCTTCTTTCTTTCGTTCTCTTTTTTTATTTCTTTCCTTTTTTTTTAACTTAATTATATATAATAAAATGAATGTAAGCGTTCGCGGATAATGTAGGTCAATTCGTACGAAATGAATTTATATATGAATATATAATTGATAAACAAAAAATTTATATATTTATATATATATATATATAAAAATAAAATATATATATATATGTATATGTATAAATGTTATAATGCTCTTCCGAGAAAAAATATGATCGTGAATATCTAGTTCATTTTGAATCATTTTCATTTTTTTCAGACTTCAAAAAAAAAAAAAAAAAAAAAAAAAAAAAAAAAAAAAAAAAAAAAAAAAAAAAAAGGGTGGAAGCAATTTGCACGAATCAATCGGCAGCCATTTTGGAAAAAAAAATGAAAAAAAATATCACGCGAACTAATAACATTTTTGTGCCTAGAGATTTGCAAGAATATAAAATTCTCATTAAAAAAAAAAAAAAAAAGAAAAAAAAATAAGTGCACTTGTATTTTTCTGATGCATCGTTGCATTTATGAATAAAATGAAATAATAAAAGAAAAATTAGACATTAGCATATGCATTCCCTGATAATTTTTCTCTTTCTTTTATCTTTTATCAAATTCAAGATATAATTCGTTCCAATTGCTCGACGTATCCGGCATGATATAATATAAAAATAAAAATGCGAGTAGAGTAAATCATTTCTTTTGAAAGAAATGAATTTACATACAAATATATTAATTAATAAACTATACGAGCAAACATATATATATATATATATATATATATATATATGTGTGTGTGTGTGTGTGTGTATAAATCATATAATAAAAATAAAAAAATAAATACATTTTATATTTCTTTTTTGTGATGTTTTCTTTTTTTTTTTTTAAGATTTTAAGAGTTTGGACTCGATCTAACTATAAGATAAATATAAGTAAAAATTTATGCGCGAAGAAGCGCAAATTATAATTTTGTATAAATGATGGTTTCTCTAACGTTGACCTGGAGGTAGTCAACCGTTGAGAATGTCGTTCATCTAGTTCACTGATGAGCCAACCAACCAACCAACCAACCTCCGACGAAATTGTCGTAATGAGGACACGTTTGTGATATTTTCAGATGGGGACGAGGTGCATCAACCTGCTCCTTGACGAGACTACTATAGAACCATTAAATCGAATGAAAATAAAATGATAGTCTAGAATTAACAACAATTTTATATCGCTTACTAATGTAATTTACTAATGTAAAGCGTTTACACATTCAGATTATTAATTTCGATGAGTGAGATTTGATACTATTATCAAATAATTTTTTGCTCCTTTCCTTCTTTTTTTTTCTTTTTAATCAATACATATATTTTGAATTTTTATTTGTATTTAAAATAAAATAAATAAATAAATAAAAAAGAAAAAGAAGGCAAAAGAATACGTATAATATTCTAATATTTCTTATTTAATTTAGTACACTAATTTTATCGTATTTATTAAAACATTCAAAGAGTTTTTTCTCTTTTAAGAATCTAAAAAAAGACTTATTATCAATTTTATATAAGTATATATTATTTAAATATTTCTTTTTGGCTCACTGTATATAGCTTAAAATTGCAACGAGGCTATAAAGTAAATGCATACATACACACACACATATATATACATATGTATATGAATAATAAATAGCTTACCGATGAGACAGCCAACTAATTGTCCTTCGAAATGATTATTACAAGCGCGACCAATTTAAAATAAAATTCAACATTCCTTCTTCCGCATTGTGTTATACACATTGTAACAGCGAATGGATCTAAGTTAAAAATAAATGTAACTCAAATGATATAGAATAGTTATTATATTTATTTTCATATAAAAAAATTCTTACAAAGTTCTTCGATAAAAGTTCAAATACTTTTCCACCCTCTCTCTCTCTCATAAAAAAAAAAAAAAAAAAAAACGAAAGATAGAAAGAAAAAAAGACAAAGAAAACAAATGTAGAGCATATACCATTTTATTGTACTAAAACATTTAATCATAATTTTATTAACCCTCTATAACTTTGTGTAATAACTTTTAAATCACACGATTATATATTTTTATATGTATATATATATATATATCTTTTTTTTTTTAAAGTTTGATTTCATTTTATCATTAAAAGATTAATTGTCGTTTAATATTCGATGTTATAAATGTTTTTTTTTCCATTCTTTTCTTTTGCTTTTACAATATCAATTGTATTATCAAATTATTTATTCATAAAAGTAATAATAATAATAATTATAATAATAATAACGTAATTATATATACCATATTGGAACAAAAATTATACTATACTGTAATATTATCATTATCACATTTTATAAAATTAAATTTTTGTTATATTTAATATGAAACATTCAATGTTTCTTTTTTCTTCTTTTTTAAATGTATATAATCTTTAAAAAGTTATTCAATTTCAAAAGTCACTTGAACACACACCTACAACATTCTATATTATTTATATATATTATAATGTTTTTTATAATATAGTACAAAATCCTTTCCATAGTATAGTATAATTTTTGTGCAAACACGAACACCAAAAAGAAAAAAAAAGAAAAAAAAAAAGAAAAGAAAAGAAAAGATAGAAAGAAATTAAGTCATAGAGGGTTAAATACGAATCGTTCGTTGATAAGACAAAAAAGATAGATAGTCATACAGGATCCTTTTTATCATGATTTCGGCACGATCTTCAAAGGAGCTGGAAGAAAAACGACAGATACTGAGTTGACAACAGTAACTCGTTTGAAGACCGGCAAGTGAAAATTACGAGAGACCTGAGTCGGTGTTGGTAACTCCACTGGTGTAGTATTTTTTGGTGGTAAGAAACACGTCATCTTGAGAATTTTGATAAAATTTTTCAACAAAGAAATTTTAAACAACTTTAAAAAGATTAATAGAATACAAATGATATCGTGCAAATATCGCCTATGACGTAGAAAAATATTATTTAAATATAAATATAAATCTAAGTAAAACCTGTCCTGTAAATCTGATAATTTAGCAATTAAATTATATTAATCCATAAGAGAGTAGAAATAGTACGATAAATTGGATCAGGTCAAAAAAAAGGAAAGAAAGAAATAAAAAAAGTCGTAATAATTTATCAAGAGCTCCAATTCGACGGACAATTTTCCAACAACAGTTTAATAACGAGTTGCTGGGTTCTCTGAGCTCCTTTTTTTGTGCTTAGCAACACGACATGGAAACCTTGCTGCTGCTAGTGCTGCTGGTGGTGATGCTGAGTTGCTGTTGTTGCTATTCGTTTAACCCTCGATGCATGTACGTACGTGCAAACGTATGTAATAATAGTAATGGTAGTAGTAGTAGTAATAGCAATAGTAGTAGTAGTAGTAATAGCAGCAGTAGTATTAGCACTTTCTCTCGCGACCCAATTGCAGTGCAACGTTACCGATCGATTTTTCATTCGTAATTTCTCCAAGTGAGTTTCCACCGAATGAGTTTAATTTCCCCCATAAATTTTCCCCGATAGGAGATCTCTATAGGAATTTCTCTTTATTCAGAGTTTTCTTTGGTTGAACGAACGACCGGTTAAGCGAATACACCGAATCAAACGTTGTTTCTTCGAATTAACAGGACAAAGAACGAGACTTTGGCCTGTTTTTTTTTTTGATTTCTTTTCTTATTTTTTTTTCTTTCTTTCTTTTTTTTTTTTAACCTTTTTTATTCCCTCTTGTTTTTCCCCTCACTCTTCTCCACCCCCGTCCTTTATTTTGTCCTTTTTATTTCTTTCTTCTTCTTCTTCTTCTTCTTTCTTCTTTTTCGTCTCCTTCTTCTTCTTCCACTGCAGTACAACAAGCCGTTGTCTCCGTCTTCGATTGCAACGACACAACTACGAAATATCCCCTTATCTCGTTTTCCTTTCTTACTCGTTTCGTAACGTCAGGGGTAAAACAACATTGACGAGGATCTATGGCCGAGCAAAAGCAATCGCAAACGACGACGACGACGACGACGACGACGACGACGACGACAATCCAAGCGTATCAATTGAACTTGTCCTCGTAAGAGTCCCAACCACTACAATGAATTTATTTATGTATGTTTGTATATTCGAAACTGAAGAAGGAATGTGTACGTGTGTATATGTGTGCGTGTGTCTACTACTGTGCGTGCCTTTTATCCTCGACTCTTGGACTCTTTTACCTTCCCCCTCTTCTTTCTCCTCCTCCTTTTATTCATCCGCCTTATATTGTTTTTTTTTTCTTTTTTTTTTTTTAATAATAATTTTTTGTTCTTTTATTTACTTATTTTCTTTAAATGTAAATCACGACCACGCCGTTCTCGAAGAAGATGGTTATGCGGATCTGCTGTTTTACTCTCGAGGACATAATACGTTTTGTTATTTTAATTTATTGCTTACTTTATATTCTCGAATCGATCACACGTCGACAGTCAACGAGGATGTTTTGTTATTTGTTGTTTCGCTATAATCGATGTTATTTTTTAATTACAGATTTTATCCCGGTGAAACTCTTACTTTCTTTTTTCTTGTTATTTCTTTTTTTTTTCCTTTATCCAATAAACTCAATTTCCTTTTTTAGAGATTATTTTATATGAAATTCTCGAAGGACTTTCGACAGTCACGAGGATATTATTACTTGTTGGTATACGATCAAAGTGATATTCCTTTTTCATTCGAATGTTATTCGCTCACAATTTTTTTTCTTTTGTTTTTTTTTGTTTACTTTTGCTCCTCCTCTCTCATAATCCCAATTTTCTTTCTACAGAAAGATTTATTTTATATAAAGTTCACAAATAACAGATCAATATAGTCACAATGTGATATAATCGTTGGGATCGTCAAAGCGATATTATTTTCACTTTGAACTTGTCAATCCTTTATTTTTTTTTTTCTTTCGAACGAAATCGAAATTCTTGCGGATTATTAGAATATAAGCGTTCGACGATAGTCACAAGGATAGTCACTCGACCAACAAAGTGATTTTATTTTCACTATGACGTTATCGGACTATGAAGTTCTTTTTATTTATTTATTTTTTCTTGTTCTCTAACGAACTTAATCTCCTTCCTGTGGATTATTCGAATCACTATTGTTTCTCGATCTCGTAAAGGATTCAATAAAAAGTAAAAAAAAAGAAAAAAAAAAGAAAAAAAAAAGAAAAAACAAAAACAAAAAACAATACAAAGAAATCGTTTTCAGATTAAATCTCGAAAACAATACAACACCATGGGGTTGTTGAATCCTGGGTTTGCTGTTGAGTCTCTTTTGTAAAAAAGAAAAACAAAGGAAAAAGAAAACAAGAGGAAGAAGTGATTCACCACTCGAAATCGATCCGATCCAATCCGATCCGATCCTGTACCTTATACGTATATGTATTATCAAATCGAGAAAATTGCCCTGGGTAACTTCGTTCTAAAGCTTACGCTAGCGTCGCGACGCCTCAACTGGAAGCTGGCCACTTCTGTGCCGGGATTTATATTTAAACGGTTAAAGAGAGGTGCGTCGTCGAGAGACGTACGAAAACGATGACGCCTCACGATCGGCTCGTCCTATGCATGACTGTTTCGGCTGTTGACGACGCCATCAGTATCAGCATCAGCATCAGCATCAGCATTAGCAACAGAACCAGAAAAAGGAGGAGGAGGAGATTAGGAAAAAAAAAATCGTACGAGAAGATGATATGCGGAATGCGAACAGCAAGGAACGCTGAACCAAAACAATTCATTTGTTGGCTTTCCAACGAGAAATTCTCAATTGAAGATATATATATATATATATATATATATATATATATATATATATATATATATATATACATATTAAGAAATCAATCCAAGTGAGTCAGTCATTCGAATGACTTTTAAAACAAAAGTATCGCGAGACAAAGATTCGTTTTTGTCGCAATATCATTGTATAATTTCACGTTTGTTTTCTTTCCGTTGGATTTTTTCTTTTTTTTCTTTCGCTACGTATTTTTTATTTCTTTATTTTTTTTTATCTTATTATATATATGTATCTTTTTTTTTTGCATCATAACGTAACATTACGAAATTACAGTATGACATAATTATACCATACTAATATTATTATACAAGCATAATAAATATACTAATAACTATATAAATCTAAGTAATAAATATTAATAATTTATTACATACTATATCAATTTTTTTGATATTCATTATACTTCATATTATATCTCATAATATAAATAATATATATATATATGTATATATATATTAATTATATTGTTAATGTTAAAGGTTACGCAGAGGTTAAAGTCTAAGAAAGGATGTTGCCGATTATAAATAGTACAGGTCATTACTACTTGATAAGAGTAAAAGAGAAATATCTATATATCAACGATATCGTAGAAAGAACATTCCTCTGACGTAGTTAGAATAAATAAGAAAAATTTTTAAGTTTTCTTTATATACATGGAGATATTTATTTTTGGTACAGGCTCGAATCTCTCGTGTTCATCGCATGTTCTTCGTCTCTTTCTCTTCTCTATCCTTCTCTTATTTTCTCTTTCTCTCTCCCCCTCCCTCTCTCTGTATCTTTCTCTCTTTCTATCTTTCCTTTTCCATCTATACAAAAATCTCCTCCCACGTTTCATGCACCCCACTGAGAAAGGTCAGAATCCGAATTCCGCGTGGGTGGTCGACGATTCGTCGGCAAAGATATTTTACTGGTCTCTTTAATAGCATGGATTTCCCAATGCTTCACACCTCCAAACGAATTGCTATGTTTCGACCTCGCTTATGTATATGTGTATTGAGCACCTATATCAAGTACGTCTTTTCTATATATCATGTACGTAATAGTCAATTTAAGCATCGAATTGCATGCCAAAATTGCGTGGAAAAAAAAAGAAAGATAAATAAATAAATAAAGAAAGAAAAAAATACAGAAAATGAGAAAATGAAAAAAAATAATAATAATACGAAAAAGAAGGAGAACGACAATAATAAGAAACTTAAATCTCAATAATAAGACAATTTTTGTTCGTATTTATAGAAAAATTGAATAACGTAAAAGTTATGGTATATAAGAATCCTCTCCCTAGAAATTTCGCAAAGGGTCGAAGCGTAAAAGTTATCATTCTCTTATGAACTCTGAGGGTGACCTTGTCTCTATACACTTTTTTCTTCGTTATTCAACCCGAACAAAAAAACTCAAAGAAACGAGACGTTATCCCTTACCATAGTACGTTGGCATGTCTCCAGGGGAAAGAAAAATATTGGCAGGAAAAACCCCGACAAGAAAATGGCGTAATTACGTACATAGATAGGTAGGATGGTACGAAAGAAAGCGTGTAAATCAGAAATCCACAATACTGAGTTTAGTCGATAGGTGAAGAGGTCCTTCGAGATAAAGAATATATTGAGAAGAATGGTAGTTAGAAATGGGGTGAGTAGAAACATATATAAATATATATAGAGGGGTTGCTTGGAGTACCTAATGTTTCTGTACTCTTATATACTTATGTATTAAGTTATATATATATATATACATAACTATATTTAATACGTTTAGTTTTTTAATATATTGAAATAAAGTATTTTTTGAAATCTTTAATGATATAGAATATCTTTCATATTTTATTATTCATAACAGTTTATATATAAACGAATGTATCTATATAAAATTACATAAATTATTTTTATTGTTTTAAATTATAATATATAACACATAACCGATCGTATAATTATTATATAATTGTATAATAAATTTTATAATAATAAATTTACAATCGATTATATATTAAGTATTAACATTATATACGTCTATGTAACAATTTTTCTTTAAAAATAAATGAAATACTGCAATTTGTTCTTTCGAGTTAAGGGGCAGGTTAAAATTGTTAAAAGACAATAGCGTGAGAAAAATGGGATATGGATGAAGCAAGCAAGAGGGGGTAACAAAGGAAAGGAAAAAAAGGAAAAAAAACCAAGAAAAGAAAAAGAGAAAAATAAAAAAAAAAAGTTAAAAAGAAAAGGAGAAAAAAAAAAATAATAATAATAATAATAATAATAATAAATTAGAAAAGCGAATGTGCTCCGAGGGAGCAGCATCGTAATTAGCGTGCGGCATTTTTAATTATTCTAATGAGGATTATGACGTCATGAGGTCGAGAATCCCAAGTACACAGGTGTATAATCCCTCCTCCTCCTCCTATTCCACCCAACAACCTTCCACCCCAACCTGCGATTTCTCTCTCTCTCTCTCTCTCTCTCCTCTATTTTTGCGCTCATTACTCGCCCTTTCGAACACTCTCGCTACGCTACACCGAATAGATTTTCCTTCGGTCGGAGACACGAAGAGGGATAAGCTCGAAGAAACGAACCGGGAGAAAAAATCGTGCGACGTTTAAAAAAAAAAAAAAAGAAAAAAGAAAGAAAAAGAAAAAGAAAGAAAAAGAAAAAAAGAAAAAAAAGAACAAAGACAAACAAAAAATAGAACGTATAATTTATTGATCGTATCGTTTTAATACTGTCGATCCTTTTCCTTTTTTCTATTGAAATTTTATTTTACAATTCGATTATTAATTATCTATATAACGTCACGTAATACATATGAATATCCAAAGTTACATATTTATATATAAATATATATATAAATTTCTTTTCATTTATTTATTTATGTGTATACTATATATATATATATTATTATTATTATTATTATTATTATATGTGTACACACATATTATATATATTTACGCACGTACGTACGTAACTTTATACATATAGAAAATATGTATACATGTATGAAATATATGTGAGAGAAAGATAGGAACAACAATTAATACGATATATCTTTTGCAAAGCTGCGGAAAATATTGATTTTATTCCGATGTTAAGGACCGGACCATTTCGCCTTTGTGAGTGTAAAATAGAAAAGGGTGTCACACGGAGAATGTCCTTGTCCGGTATATCAGGAGATGCCATGGCACCCTCCTGTTGCCAACCGAGCATCGATCCAACAGGGTCGCATTACTTCGCTCTAACCCAAGAAACATCTCCCCTTATTTTCATCCCCTTTCTTCATATTCTCTATTTGGTACCTCGTCGTCACATTTTACGTTCCTGGCTTATTTCCAACTTAACGAATTTTTATAGAGTGCGCGAACCCTTTTATTAACAAAAAAAAAAAAAAAAAAAAAAAAAAAAAAAGAAAAAATGAAAGAGAGAGAGAGAGAGAAAGAGAGAAAAATATATGAAAAATAAATTGGTTTTTAAAATGACAATTATTTTTTTTTTTTTTTTCATTTATTGTGAATTCTATGAAGCAATTTCTTTTTTTCCCTCCCCCTTCCCTTCTTTTTTGTATATTTTACATCCTTGAATGACAGATGACGCGACAACGGTTTTTAATTAAATCTTTTTAACTAAATTTTTCGAACCCGTGTCTAGCAAAAAAAGGAAAAAGAAATAAATTATATAAAATTATATGAAGGGAAAATTAAATTATAACTTTTTTTATTTTTTTTTTTTTTAAATATTAATATGTTTTTGCATTTGTACTTGTATTAATATATTACTTATACCTATTTTTTTTTTTCTTATTTCAATTTCACGATGATAATAAATGAAGAAAGTTTAAGCTCTCTTTTTTTTTGTTTAGTGGGGGAAAAAAAAAAAGACAATTATTTCTTTTTCACACTAGGAATAGAAAATATATACGTGATAACGCTACGATTCTATATGTTACTATCGGCCGCGTGTCAAGGACTTTAAGGAAGAATACATTCGAGAGTTGCTTACGCGGTCTTCTCTTACGTAAATACTTCTATCGGGTAACAAAAATAAAATAGAGAGAGTGACGTCACTGAGAATCGAAGAATACGCCAGGATTTCTATGTAGGAAAGATCGTTCTATAAAACTAGGCAACCATCCAAAAACAAATTATCTTAGTCGAAAAATTGATTTTTATTTTCGACAAAATCATTTTTATGAGAAAAGAGTTGCGAGAGAAAACGAGAAATAGAGATAGAGATAGACAGAAAGAGAAGGAGAGAGAGAAAGAGAGAGAAAATTCTTTTTTTCTTATTTACATTTGTCCTTGTATTTTAACGTCCTTGTAAATTATCGTTTCGTATCAAGAAATATAAATCAAGATCCGTATGTATTATTCGTTTTGTTATTATTAGAATGACACGATATCAAATGAAAAAGTCATATCATTTTTTTTTTTTTTCATAGATATTTTTTTTTGAAACCCTACAACCTGATGCAACCCTGACGCAAACCTGACGCAACCCTGATATAATTTGTATTCAAAAAAAAAAAAAAAATAAATAAATAAAAAAATATTAAAAACTTTTGATACGAAATAACAATTAATTGATACCATACAATCAGATAATAGAGTTCAAAAATATAGATTATCTAATCTAATGATTTCAAAGTTATGTGGTGTTAAAAAAAAAAAAGAAAAAAAAAAAAGAAAAAAAAAGAAAAAAAAAGTTTCAAATCGAAACTACAAATAATCTAAGAGATCCTTGAAATATGATAAGTACTTTTTATCGTCGTCTATATTGTAACACGAAGATCTTCAAAAGAAACCGAACAATGTTATCATATAAAAAAAAAAAAAAAAATAGAACTCAATTAAATTAACAGAAAATCGTCCGTTTTGTTTGTAAAATTTTCAAAATTTTCTTAATTGATCAACTAATTTTCTTTTTTTTTTTTTTTTTTTCACATCATGTTACCACAGAAGAAAATCTAAATTGTGGATCTTCGAGGGAAAAGAAAAAAAAACAAAGAAAGGAAAGAAAAAAAGAAGAGAAAAAAATACTAAACATTATATAATTCGAAAATCGAAAGTTGAAAAGAATCCAAGATATTAAAAAAAAAAAAAAAAAAAAAAAAAATATATATATATATATATATATATATAAATAAAAAAAAAAAAAAATAAATTTGACAAACCAATATACACTATTATACGTTGTATATTCATATATACGTAGTACATATATATAACATATATACATACACGTGTGTATACATACTTATATATTAATATACAACGACACGTTTGCCTCGTGCCCGATCTTGGATCCGCGTTTCTCGCCTTGTTCCAATTCGATCGTCAAGTGCAACACTGATCGTGAGTCAGAGGGACTTGTCCGATGGAGAAAAAAAAAAAAAAAAAAAAAAAGAAGAAAAAGAAAGAAAAAAATACCTTACAGTCACTATACCTTTAGACATTATACCTGTAAAGGGTTCTATGTGTTTACATATGTACGTGTATACATGTATGCGTGAGAAACAAAAATGGAATGGAAGGAAAGAGACAGACAGTGAGAAAGAGAAAGAGAAAGAGTGAAAGAGAGAGAGAGAGAGAGAGAGAGAGAGAGAGAGAGAGAGAGAGAGAGAGAGAGAGAGAGAGAGAAATAGAAAAATAAAAAGGAAAAAAACGAAAAGGATAAAAAATCTTAAACGAGAAACGGTGGTTATCGTGTGTGTGTGTGTGTGTGTGTGTGAGAGAGAGAGAGAGAGAGGGACAAAGAAAACGTGCTTACAATTAGAGTAGGATGGAAGAGAACGCGCTGGCTTAGCAGAGTGCAATGACCCAAACACCACAGTGACTCGGAGGCGTGACGTAGCGATCAGCTGGTGCACCGAAGACCGTGCGAGAAAGAGAGACAAACCAGACAAACAGAGAGAAAGAGTAGAGAGAAAGAGAAAGAGAGAGGGGAGAGTTAGAAGAGCGTGAGCAAGCGCCTTCTAACGTTAAATTAGAAATCAAAACGTGACTTGAGTAACGTAGAAAGAGAGAAAGAGAGAGAGAGAGAGAGAGACCATTTTTCCATTTTTATTATTATTTCTTTTTTTTTCTATATACATACACCAGATCAATACTTACGTATGTGTATGTATTATATGTATCTATATATGTGTGTATATAGTATATGTATGTATATTTGGTGTATACGGTATATGTATACATATATGTGCTCGATCGAGTATATATTCCCTGATCGAAGAGTATTGAGTGAGTGAGAGAGAGAAGAAGCGATATATATCGCAGAAACGTTCAGTTTCGCCTCGATCATCGATAAGACCCCCCCACACGTCACGATCAGCTGACGATGACAGATTGGGAGTCACGTGACGAGCTCGCTCCGGTCATTTTTAAATCGCCAATGGAATAGGGCCGCGAATTTCTCTCCTACTCCTCTCTTCATTTTCGATTAGTTTTTATGGTCTCATGTAGTTGTACGTGACGAGATTGGTGTCGTCTTATCGAGAAATATATATATATATAATATAATTTGATGATTTTTAAATTTGTTTTTTTTTCCGATAGAATTTTTTTTTAAAGATTATATATATGTATAATCCTTATGTGTGCGTGTGTTTGTATGTGTAACAACATTGGGTGGAAAAGAGACTAGTCGAAAGGCAAAGTTATTACCATTTAAGGAAATGACCATGGAGAAGCCATTTAATGGTTACTGCGATTTAAGAATCTACCTTTTACTTCGATCGAAGAATTAAATCGCTTTCTTACTGGATTTCACAAATTTCACTACAGTGTATGTATATATTTTTCTCGAATTACAAGACATCGATGAAACATTTTGTATATATATATATACATGTATATATATATATATATATAGACGTATGTAGTATCTCAAACTCATCGAACCATTTCGATTCGCACAAAACCAAATCGAATTTCACCGTTTTTCTCTTCGTTTATTTATTCATTTTTTTTTGTTGTTGTATTTCTTTTTATATTTTTCATATTTATTTATTTTTTCTTTCCTTCTATATAGAAATTTAATTTCGAAACGTTTTATAATTTTCCATACGTTGAAATTCAATTCTTTTTTTTTTTTTTTTGTTTATATTTAAAATGAATTTTGAAGGAAAAAAATTAATCGAGATTTTCTTTTTCGTAATCGATCGATTAATTTAATTTGAGTTGTCTTTTTTTTTGTTAACTTTTCCGCCATTTTTAATAGTCGGTAGTAATCGATTAAAAAAAAAAAAAAAAAAAAAAAAAAGGAAGAACGTAAATAAAAATAAAATGACCTAAAAAAACGAAATAAAAAAAATATTAGTTACCAGAAACATACGCGAGGTGTCGTAACGTTCATCTATATCCGCAACGACGCAGTCCAGGGGTTTGAGGATTTTAAAGGTTAGGTTAGATACGTTAACGTAATAATACTAACAAACGGATTCAACGACCTTTCTTTCTTTCTTACTTACTAGCTTACTGCGTTCGAATCTAATATATGCGTCATGAATAACAAAGAGGATTGACACCGTTAGACATTCTAACGGTAATATATGAATATTCAAATAGATAATATATATCGACCCTAACGATCAAGCTCTCTTAGTGACGTAAGCAATTTCTTTTTGTTTTATATATATATATATATATATATATATATATATATGTCTCATTTTATTTTATACATCTTATTTTATTTTATTTTTTTTCCTCCCCATGTATCCCTTGAGAATGATAAAGAGGAGAATAAAATATCAACGAATAATTACAACGAAATAAAATGATGGATGGACTTACCTTTCTCTTATTGATATATTTCTTCGGTTGTAGAAAAAATAACGATGTCGTTGTATCTTCTTCGGTCCAATCGAAGTTCGCCGAAGGAAGTTCTCAAGGAGAATTTCTTTTTCGAAGGTAGCTCTAACGAGGAGAAACACCGATTCATCATCGATTTATAACGTTTGAGTAATTCGTTGACAATCGACGAGCGTTATCACAAATGCATCGTTTCAAAGGGCACGCACGAATGCAGAGTAGGGACACACGCGATGCACGCACGCACGCACACGAACAAAAGACTTTTGTGGTCACTTTCATGTGACCGTCATTTTTCATCCTTTGTGTCGTATCTTTCATGATCATAGATGGAAGGAAATTATAAGAGACAGAGAAAGAAATAAAGGAAGATACGAAATTTGATCGAAAGATTTGCACGCAGTTGTAAAAAAGAGATATAAAAGAAGATCAATGATGAAATTATCATAAACGACATTGTCGTTTGAATCAACAACGAACGATGATTCTGGGCACACTCGCGTTTCTTCTAACATTTGTTTTTTCTTTTTTGTTTCTTTTTTGTTTTTCTCTCTTCTTTTTTTTTTTTTTTTTTTTTTTTTTTTTCTTATTTGCTTTTCTCCTCGGACTTAAAACACAATATATTTAACGGCCAAACATTTTTACCCAATTAATACTCACATTACTAATCGCGATACTATCGAGGATATCATATTAACGTATATTTGCGCTTTATTAAGCGCCCACGATCGGCACAAAGAAGAGTTTAATGCGGACGGTCGTGTCTAGCACCGCTGCTCACAGGTCAGCCATGTTGGACTGGCAGCTAGCCGTTGCTGCGCCCCTTACGTCACGTCGTGTTTTCGTCACGTGACCTCAGGAACGTAGATACTCGTGGCTCAACTTAGGGCGCAATACTATACGAATTTTCCGAACTTAGTTGAAATATATTTCGTGTTATCTACGTTTTCGATTTTATCTTTATTGAAGGAGAAATTACGATTTATCGAGTTATCCTTTTTCTTTTTCTCATCGAATAAAAATTAGAAATAAAAATCAGAATCTAATTTAGAATTTATCGATTTTTTCTTGGAAATACAAATCATATTACAAATAAAATTTACGTCACATAACAAACATTGCGTTACAAATACGAAGTATTTAGTTAGATCATAGTTTATTCTTTTTTAACAAATAAAACTTACAAGAATAATATTCTTTCACTTTGCGCATTTCATTTCGTATCATTATTCTCCACAAATCGTAGATCATCAAACTTCTCTTTAGGCAAATAAAAATACATATTATATATAGACGTAACGTGATTTCTTTATTTCGTATATCAAAAAAATAAATCCTGCTGTTTCACGTATATATGTCATCGAACGTGTAGGTTGAAAAATCATTGCGATCTAAAAGAAAAAAATAGCTAAGGAGAACGAAAAGAAAAGAAAAAGGAAGAAAAATAATTTCGGAATAATGACGACAACGACGACGAGGAATGAGAAGACTAAAAAGGAACGCGAGAGAGAGAGAGAGAGAGAGAGAGAGGAGAGAAAAAGAAAAACGTTGGCGTTACAACGGGAAAAATAGTCATAAGCAGGGCGACGTGTAATACAAGTTACGGGTATGCGCTAGACATTTTCCATCTCTCTCACTCTCACTCCGACTCTTTCTTTCTGTCGCAACCGCGCGCAAACGTCGTCGCGATACGGCCCTAGGCATAGCCCTCACCGATCTCCCCTCTTCAGCACCTTTATGGCCGTCAGGATAGACGAAGAGAAACGAACGAACTTCGGCATGGTCGTGGATACATACCAACGACTCGAACGCGACGCTCGGTGGCGGTGAAGGCAATGTGCGGTGGAGGGAGGTAGTAGCGACGGTGATGTAGCAGAGGTAGTAGTTGCCTGATGGTGGTAGTAGTGGTAATGGTAGTGGTGGTGGCGATGCTAGTAGTGGTGGTGGTGGTGGCGGTGGTGGTGGTGGTGGCGCTGCGTGCCGGGCAAACGGCTGTGCCGCGTGAGCGGAGGAGTGGGAGGAGTGGAGCCGGTGGCTTGACGAATCGGTGATGAGGTGAGGGAAGGTGGAGAGGGGTGGAGTTGGGTCGGATAGAAGG
The DNA here is from genome assembly GCF_912470025.1 of Vespa velutina. Lineage (NCBI taxonomy): Eukaryota > Metazoa > Arthropoda > Insecta > Hymenoptera > Vespidae > Vespa > Vespa velutina. Next base: position 3,020,009 of record NC_062211.1, read on the forward strand.
TGGCAGAGGACGAGGTGGAGTAGGGGAGGGGGCGAGGCGAGGCGCGGAAGGGGCTACGGGGGGTAGGGGGCGCCCGAGAGAGTGATAGAGTGGGGAGGGGGGTGACGCGGGCACGGCTCGCGGGAAGGAGCCGTGCCTCCCTGCCGTCCGCCCGCAGTGCGCGCTACGCGATATCACTGGTCGGTCATGTGTGCGTCACTATTCTCACGTTCACACAACATTGGTACCGTTCGGAGGAGTCGAGTCGTCGTCGTCGTCGTCGTCATCGTCGTCGTCGTCGTCGTCGTCCTCTCCGTCGTCGTTGTCGTTGTTGTCGTTGTTGTCGTTGTCCTCGTCGTTGTCGTTACTACCGTCATTGAAGTAGCGTGTGCCCAGTATACAAAACGGTGCGCGCCCGGAAGTTCAAAGTGTTCCTTCTTATCCTCCTTGTCTTATTATTCTTCGTCTTTTTCCTCTTCGTCGTCCTCGTCCTCGTCGTCTTTGACGTCTTTGACGTCGTTGACGTCGTTGACGTAGTGTTGAACAGTGCTGTGAATAAGAGGAAAGAGATAAGGGGAAGGTGCGATACACAGGAGTTCGGAAGGAAGGAAGGAAGGAAGGAAAGGACAGTTGATCACAGGTGGAATTGACGAGACACGTACCGCTGCAAGGGCTGCTTGGGTTGGGCGGGAGGGGGAGGGGTCCTTTTTTCGTGTGTGCGTGCGTTCATTCTTCTTTTTTCTTTTTCCTACTTTCTTTTTTACCTTCTTATCTCTTTGCTAATAAAAAAATCCGGAAACACGACGACGTATTTAGTTTTCTTTTCTTTCTTTTTTCGTTTTTTGCCTTTCAAGTTGGATCGAAAATACCCGCGAAGTTGAACGAAATATATATATATATACATGTTGTGCATATACATGCATATGTGCATATATGTATCGTTAGTTAGTTGTTGTTTGTGTTTGTGTGTGTGTGTGTGTGTGTGTGTGTGTGTGTGTCTAGGGTGTCCTCGTCGCGAGGAGAGAGACACTCCATACACTCTCTCTCTTTCTCTCTTTCCTCTCTTCTCTTCTCTTCTCTCTCCTCTCTCTCTCTCTCTCTCTCTCTCTCTCTCTCTCTCTGTCTCTCTGTCTCTCTAACTCCGTATACTACTCTCTTCTAGGCTACGGGAAAGTAACTGGATTTATTCTCGCCTCATGGTAACGGCCTTCGTTTCAATACGAGTGATATCTAATATTGAAGGGGTAAAGAAGAGGGAAAGAAAAATCAAAGAAAATTAATAGGACGAAGGAAACGAATGATAATTGGTGAAAAATAAAAAAAAAAACAGAAGAAAGAAGAAATTAATGAAGAAAGAAGAAAACTGAATGAAGAAGATATAATATTTAGTTCTGTGCAAGGTGAAATATTATTTTCTTGCAAGTGGCAAGAATAAATAAGTAAGAAGTGTAAGAAGAATCGGTGATATCGCGAGTGTTGTTTTCTTTTTTTCTCTCTCTCTCTCTCTCTCTCTCTCTCTTTCTCTCTCACTTTGTCTCTTTCTTCTCTCCTCTCTCTCTCTCTCTCTCTCTCTCTTTCTCTCTCTTTCTCTTCGTCCTAACAAAAATAAGCGAAAATACGTGAGAATACGTGAAAATATAGTGTGCTTGAGAGAAGAGAGAGAGAGAAAAAGAAAAAGAAAAAAGGAAATTATAAAAGTAAATAATAATAATAATAATAGTAATAGTAATAATAATAATAATAATAATAATAATAATAATAATAATAATAATAATAATAGTAATAATAATACTAATAAATAATAAATAAATAAATAGAAAGAAAAAGTGGAATTGGAAGTTGACGAAAAGAGAAGTGAATAAACAAAAACGAAGACAAGCGAAAAAAATAATCAACAACAAAGTAGCAGCAGCAGTAGCAATAATAACAACAACAATAACAGAAGGAAAAGAAACGGGGGTAAAAGAAATAAATAAGTGGGGGTGGCCGTGGATCCGAAGTCGCGGATTCGGCGGAACGCGCGCGAGCGAGCGTTTACCGATCGTCGTAATATGGCGTACAAGTTTCGCGAGGAGATCGTGGGAAAGAGGTTCCTCTCGGTGAGTGGTTTCACCAAGCTGAAGGTGAATAAGATCATTGAGTGGGGTTGGCGGGCGGGGGTGATACGTGCAGCCAGTCACAGGGATAACGACTGTCACGATCTTCAGGTAAGAAAAACGATATTATTGTTATTATTATTATGGTTATTTTTTAATAGTATCGTTAGCAACGGTATTTACGGTTTATCTGCTTTTCTTTTCTTTTTTTTTTTTTTTTTTTCTTCCAGATTTTTTTCTTTCTCATCTATATTAACCTATTGCGATTGGGGGGAGAATTCTTTTCCTTTTTTTTTTATTATTATTACAACTTTTTTTTCTTGTCTAGTAAAGAAAAAAATTATATATATATATAATGTGAAATTATATTTATATATATATATATAATCTTTTATTATATATGAAATATGATGTATATATCATAATTTATTTATATATGTATATATATATATATATATATATGGATTATTGGAATATATAAATGAAGTATAATGTAATATCTCTTATTACTATTTATATTAGTATAATATATTTATATACTATAATAAATAAATAATATGTACAACACACAAATATATATAGATTACAGAATGTCTAATAAGTCCATTGATGTTCATAGAGAACAATATCTTGCAAATGATTTAAGTTATAAGACAATTTATTTAGATAAATTTACACAGCTCTGAGTCGTACCTACAAACTGCGTATAAAGATTTTCTTTTTCTATTTTTTTTCCTCTTCTTCTTCTTTTTCTTCCTTACTCGTGACCTTTCCTTTTCATCCTAAGTATTAAAGGTTTCTACGAGACACATTTTCCACGGGACTATTTTGTAATACAATCGTTTAGAGGTTTCATAATATTTTGTATGTAATATATTTGGTTACGTTGAACAGGATCACTGACCTTCAACTCGTCAAACCACATGACTGCTTGATTTGTAAATAATGTATTTCTATAGCACGGGGGAGCTATGAATTACGGCTACATTATGAATCTGTTAAGTCAGTCGTTAAGATGACGATTATCTCTTAAACGATTCATAGTAGTCATTTTTTATACTAAATACGATTTTTGATTGCAAGTAAGCATTACTGCATAAACACGCAAGAAAGAAATTATAGATATCTATTTCAAAAAAAAAAAAAAAAAAAAAAAAAAAAAAAAAAAAAAAAAAAAAAAAAAAAAAAAAAAGAAAAAAAAATAAAGAGTGAAAAGGAAGAAGAAAAATGAACTATGAAGAGACAATGTATATATGTATGAATATTACTTATACTGTATATTATACTTACATAAATTATTACTTTATATACATAAAGTATAATATACTTTTATATAATTATATAAAAGTATATTATATTTTATATATATTTTATATATAGTATACATAGTAAATTAAATAAATTATGTATACATATATATATATATATATATATATAATTATTTAATAAAAATATAAATTTTATATTTAATAAAATATTAATCTTCAAATATTGAGATGAAAATTAATTCGATGATGATAAAATATATGAAATAAAATTAAAAGAAAATTAGATATACAAATGTGTAACTTTAAGGTTACATAAAATTATAAAGGGTTAAACTGGTTTGTAAAGCGCGCCTAAAGCAACACCTTTTCGAACAGTCACTCTCTTTCTCTCTCTTTCTCTCTCTCTCTCTCTCTACGTAGAACGTCGCGTGTACGGACATGCCGTGCGTGTTTACATCGCGACGAGATCGACCTTCCCGTAGCCACTCACGTAAGATTGTACTGACCAATAGCATGTTCCTAATTCTTAACGTAGGACGATCTGTCGTTGTTATTATCGTTTCCCTATAGGCCAAGGTATCTTCTTTTATATCTTTTCTGAGATATCGATATGTGTTTATATATACATATATATATATCGATATGATAAGTGTAAATTATAAATATCTTTCAAATCAATTACACAATAGTACGAAGACGACTATGAGTAATTTTACGCGATTTTAAAAAAGCAAGATAAAAGGAATAGAAAAATTTAGAATATCATGAGAAAATAAAAAGAATATTCAGTCAAATTTTATTCTTTCGACAAGAATATTATTATCGATATGTTTCTGATAATGAACGAAATTTTTTCGAACATTGTCCCTAATCGTGTTAAACTTATATTGCGTTTAATATAATAATTGAGATTGTTGTGATTTTTCATTTTTATCAACGATCTCATTGTATTTCATAAATCAACGAAAATAGAATAACTTAACTGTAGAAGGTTAGGTTTTAAATATGCTATTCGTAACCTAATTTTTTGACTCGTTTATAGAATTATTTTATATATCGTTGGATATGTACTATCATTTATACTAATATAATTATATTATTAAATTTGTTAAATCGTACTCGGTAACAAAAATAAAATTTCGAATATAAAGTAACAATTGGGGATAATCATTTATAACCTTACTTTTTAAGGTTATTACAAAAATATTTTATATATTCGTGAAAGCTATTATTATTATTTATACTAATATATAATTAAATATACTAAATATAAATTGTACTAGAAGAAAAAAAAAAGAAGTAAACCTCATGTATGAAGTAAAAATTAATTTAACTAATTCTCGTATAACTTAACTTCTTAACATCCTTACAAAAATATATTATATGTCGCGAAAGTTATAGTTAACATGAAAAAAAAAAAAGTAAAAAAAAAGATCATAGAGAAAAAGAAACTTTATATATGAAATAAAGAATTAGATATACGTCGATAAAATCGAATCAAACTTCTAAATAACATGTGGTCCTTATAGAGAAGCTTAAAGCTTCAAATTAGTTTTTATCTTTCATAATAACAAAATGTCAAATGAGAGAGAGAGAGAGAAAAAGATAAAGACAGATAGACATTGTATGTTTGTTTCTCTTTCATCATATAAAAATTTTCTATACATACATATATACATACACACGCGTATGTACATTATGTAAATACATATATATATATATATATGAAAAGAATATTTGATTAGTAAATGTGCGATAATATATACATGTATCGGAAGTAATTGACAAATATGTGTCTTTTCTCTCTCTCTCTTTCTCTCATACGTTTCATTTTTACTACGTGAGTCAGTGTCGAAATTACGATTTGTTTTTCTCTCGTGTCACGAAAGTATAAAGTTTGAGAGAATGCCATCATGAAAGTCGTGTTTAAATTGATGAACTCTTATTTCGAAATTCAGAGCATAGGTCGTATCTTTTCTTTTTTTTTTTTTATTTATATATGTAAGAGAGAGAGAGAGAGAGAGAGAGAGAGAGAGAGAGAGAGAGAGAGAGAGAGAGAGAGAGAGAGAGAGAGAGAGAGAGAGAGAGAGAGAGAGAGAGAGAGAGGGAGAAAGAGAAGCAGGTTATTATTACTGGATTTTATCGTGACCGTCATATAATGTTTAAAGTACGTTAATATTTCGAAAGATCTTAGGTTATGGATTCGATGGTCTCTTTAGGGTATTTCTAACTCTATAGAACGCTGTGTTTCTCTAATCGTATCGATGACTTTCGCCGAGTGGAAACTACGTTACTTTACTTGAATTTTCTTTCTTATTGGAGATATTTATTTTCTTAGGAAATAGGGGAAAAGAGATAAAAGAAATATATAGAAATATAAATGTGTATATATATAGGTAAATAGATAGATAGGTGAATAGGTAGATAGATAAATAGATAGAGATAGAAGATAGTTTTCAAAGGCAAACGTTGGTCACGGTCGGGGTGATAGCGCGAAAATTACGCGTCGACCTTGTGTATTTGTGAACTTTACGAGCAGCAATGTATCGAGTTTTGTGTGTGTGTGTTTGTATATATATATATATATATATATATATATATATACGTGTGTGTGTGTTGTCTGTTATGTATGTGTCTCGTTCGTAATACGTTCGGTGGCCAAACGAGAGACGATCCTTTTGGAGAACATCCTCCCTATTTCGTCCGTTAAAAAATATTTCTGAGAAACGAAAAAAATGAAAGTTAATAATTAGATTTATTATAATTCATTAACATTCAGTTCAGATTGGAATAATATTTTATCGAATTATTTAACTGTATCCTTGATAAATTATGTATTGTTGTTATAGAATTAAGGAAAATAATATTTACGTTAGGTAAACAATTTTTTGTTTCGACCAATCACGAGACGTCGAGACTTTCGTACGAAACAGTCTCGTTTCATCGTCAGAGGAGAGCAGAGGTCCTGTGAACGTTCTCGTAGGTTATATAGTGGTGTCGTCGTAGGAGATAAAAGAAATAATATGTAAGTACAAAACTTATTAAGATCGGCCATATACCACGCAGTTTAGGTTAGAGTATAATAATTTATCGATACATATACATATTTGATTATAATTAAAGAATATTAAGGGACATTATTTTTATTAAATTAAAATAGACGATTCGTTTGTGTCACGTAAAAATTTCGATAGGCCAATTACGAGACGACTAATGATATACTGTCTATTAAGATTATAATAATAATTCATAGAAACATTCATCTATTCTTAATTAAAGGAATATTTTTATAAAATTAATGGAAAGAAAGTATTCGTTTAAGTCGCGTTAAAATTTTCCTCGACCAATCACAAAGTGTCTAACTTTCGTACGAAATAGTTTTGATTAATTGTTAAATGAGAAGTTCTTGTGAACATTTTCGTAGGTTATGATGGTGTCGTCGTTAGAAAATATTCGTAGGAGATAAAATAATCGTATTGCAAGTGCGAAACTTATTGAGATTGTTTATATAATAAGCAATTTATATATATATATATAAAAAGACGATACGATTGGTTGTTAATACAGATTAACCAATCACAAAGCATATAAATTATATATGAAATAATACCGACCAATCGTGAGATTTGTAATTCGTTAAGGAGTTCGTGGATTATAATTAGTGATGTCATTAGAAAATATTTGTAAGAAAGAAAGGAAATGGCTGAGTACAAGCCTTGCATATTAAGTTGATTTATATGCGCACTCAATTTAAGTTATAATAATAATAATAATTTGTGGTAATATCTGACTGATTTTTGTAAGAGAAACGTTCTTATAATATGAAGGAAAAGTAAAAATTCTTGAGATAAAATTTTCGATCGATAATCACATGAACGCATGTTTTATGTATCGAAAATAGAAGAAAGTATTAACCAATAGTGAGATACGAAATTCGTTAATAATTTTGTAGGTTATATAGTGATATCGTCGGTAGAAAATGCTCGTAAGAAGGGAAAGAAACGTGTGAGTAAAATCGTTCATATACGTCCTCAATTTAGGTTATAATAATAATAATTTAGGTTATAACTATAAGACGTTCAATATATCGATGCTTTACGATATTGTCGACCGATCTTGAGATTAGGATATAAGTTATGAAAATATATAATTATTTTTGATAAAAGAAATATTATTCTTAAAAAATTAAATAAGGGGAAAAATTAATCGGATAAAAATTTTATTATATCAATTACAAGATTCGGAACTTACGCATATAAAAAACATAATAATTAATCGATCACGAGTAAAGTTATATACATATATATGAAATAATATATATGTATATATATATATATATATATATATATATATATATAATAATAATAATAATAATAATAATAGATCAATCATCAGGCTCGAAAGTTGTTAGTAACTTGAGGTTATGTTTGTCTTACAGTTGTGATAAACTTATAATGTAATAGATATATTCCTATCTATTTTTTTTTCTTTTTTTTTTTTTTTTTCTGTTAAAACATGATCGATCCTAATAAAATAATCGGATATTAAAGTTTACACTTTCCGATCCTTTATAATGAAGTAAAAAAGTGAATGGTAGCGTGCTCTTAATATATATTTTTTTCTTTTTTCGTTTT